>NC_086098.1:171566631-171729131 GCF_963921235.1 Mobula hypostoma | reverse complement strand
CAGTGGTGACCAGAGAACTGGAATTCCCCACAGAGGAGGGAATTGCTTGTGTAGAATCATTGTTCCCATGGGCGGCCACCTAAAATCCCAGGCATAGTCAACCTCAGGTGATGGTCAGCTAATTCCCCTTTGATACCATTAGCCTGACATTGGTTAAACATGAATAAATCAACCAAAATAGTCAGAAAATTCCCCAGGGGGATCTGAAAGTCTAACGACAGTTAATTCTAACTTGTTTCCAAGAGAACCGCTGAGAGTGAGACTTCCTCATTGTGAGTGAGTACCTGAGAAGTGATCAGAGACTGAGAAAGCGAGAAATGTTTTTACAACCAATGGCTTGAGTGCCAATTCCTGTCAACAGAGCGACTGCAACCAAAGGTTCCTGTCAAGCTCATGCTGAATGCTGGTTAAACTTTATATGCAAATCAATATGTTACACATGCTGGAAGTTAGAAGCAAAAACAGAACATTCTGGAAACTCTTGGCATGTAGGGCAGCTTCTGAATAAAATATTTGTACGTTCTCCCCATGATCGTGTGGGTTTCCTTTGGGTGCTCCAGCTTTCTCCCACATTCCAGAGACGTACAGGTTAGCAGGTTAATTGGCCACATGGTGTAATTGGGCAGCACACGCTCAGAGGCTGAATATAGGCTGTGTCTCTAAGTAAATAAAAAGTAAATTTTTAAAAAAGTTAGCAAAGGGTCTTCAACCTGGAATAAAAACAAGGGATTCTGCACTTGCTGGAAATCCAGAGTAATACATACTAAATGCTGGAGGAACTCAGCAGGTCAGGGAGCACCTATGGAGGAGAATGAACAGTGGAAGTTTCGTGCCGGGACCCTTCACGGGACTCGACCTGAAATGTTATTTCTGCCGCTCTTTCCATTGATGCAATCAAATGCTCTCATTATGAGAGCTTTGTAAGCAAAATGGAGTCAGGTTTCCTGTTGTTTGCATTGACAATCAGTGTGTGGCATGGTCTATGACTCAGAGGCCAGAGATCAGAGCTGTTGCTGTGTGCTGAGAGACAGTCACACCCTGATTCCTTTTGCTGCCTTTCATTTGCAAAATGAATATCATGTTTTGATGTGGTAACGTGACCCAGGCACCTTAGAACACATAGTGTGGGAGAGTGGAGTCTCAATAACTGAGTTCCTTCAGCTGAAGAGTTAAATACTTGTATGGAGTTTTAGCAGGGCATTTGGAGAAGATGTTCTTATCTTATCCTGTTCTATCTCAATGCACTGTGTAATGATTTTATCTATATGAATAGTGTGCAAGACAAGCTTTTCAATGTATTTTGGTATATTTTATTTTCTTTAAATTAGATACACAGTGTGGAACAGGGCCTTTCGCAGTACTCAGCAACCAATCTATTTAACGCTGGCCTTATCACAGGATAATTTACAGTGACCAATTAACCTACTAACTGGAACACCTTTGGACTGTGGGAGGAAAACAGAGCACCTGGGGGAAACCCATGCGCACACAAGAAGAACGTACAGCCTCTTGGCAGACAGTGCTGGAATTGAACCCTGAACTCACCTGTCCCGAACTGCTACGCTGCCGCACTAAGCACTATGCTGCCATGGCACCCCAATATTATTGAAAATATGTGTCAATTATAAACCAATACCATAAGATCATAAAACATAGGGGCAGAATTCGGCCCATCAAGTCTGTTCCGCTATTCCATCATGGCTGACTTATTTTCCCCCTCAAACCCATTCTCCTGCTTTCTTCCCATAACCTTTGACATCCTGACTAGTCAAGAGCCTATGAACCTCTGCTGTAAGTATACCCAATGACTTGGTCTCCACAGCCATCTGATACACTACCCTCTGGCCAAAGAAATTCCTCCTCATCTCTGTTTTCAACAGACTCCCTTCTTCATCAACACCATCTACCCTACACCTACCTTCATATTGTCTGAAAACCCGTCCACAAAGGCACCAATTTCATCATACAAATTATTGATATCTAATGTGAAAAGAAGCAGTACCATAACTGATCCATGAGGAACACCACTAGTCACCTTTATTCACACTCTTTGCCTCCTGCCAGTCAATCTTCTAGCCATGCTAATATCTCTTCTGTAATACCATGGTCTCTTATCTTGTTAAATAGCTTCATAAGTGGTACCTTATCGAAGGCCTTCTGAAAATCCAATTACACAACATCCACCAATTCTTCTTTGTCTATCCTGAATGTTATTTCCTCAAAGAATTCCAACAGATTTATCAGCCAAGATTTCCTCTTAGAGAAGCCACACTGCCTTTAGCTTGTTTTTTCATGGGCTTCCAAGTACTCCGAAACCCCATCTATAATAATAGACTCCATCATCTGACTGAAGTCAGACTAATTGGCCTATAATTTCCTTTCTTCTGCTTCCCTTCCTAAAGAGTGGAGTAACATTTGCAAATTTCCAGCTTTCAGAACCATTCCAGAATGTAGTGATTCTTGAAGAGTCATTACTAATGTCTCTACAATCTCTCCGGCCACCTTTCTCAGAACTCTGGGGTGTTGTCTATCTGATCCAGGTGACTGATTTACCTTCAGATTTTTCAGCTTCCCAAACACCTTCTCCTTAGTCATAGCAACAACACTCACATCTGACCCTCACAATCTCGAACTTCTGGCAGTCTGCCAGTCCCTTCCACAGTGAAGACTGACATAAAATATTTATTAGGGTTGTCCCCCATTACTACATCTCCAGTGTTATTTTCCAGTAATCCAATATTTACTCTTGCCTCTCTTCAAACATCTGAAAAACACTTCTGATAGCTTCTTTTATAATATTGCATAGCTTATATTCATATTTAATCTTTTCTCTCCTTATAGCCTTTTAGTTGCTTTCTGCTGGTTTTTTAAAACTTCTCAATCTTCTAACTTCATGCTAATTTTTGCTCTATTAATTGTCCTCTTTTTTGCTTTTATGTTCTTTGACTTCTTTGTCAGTCTTGGTTGCCTCCCTTTAGTACTCTCCCTTCTGTATCTTTAGTATGTTTCTATTATGCGCTTTCAGAATTGCTTACAGAAACTCCAGCCATTACTGTTCTGCCAACACCCCTGCTAGTGTCCCCTTCCAATCAACTTCGGTCAGCTCCTTTCTCATACCTCTGTAATTCCCTTTACTCTGCTGTAATACTGATACATCTGACTTTAGATTCTCCCCCTCAAGACTGCAGGGTGAATTCTATCATATTATGATCACTGCCTCCTAAGGGTTCTTTTACCTTAAGCTCACTAATACCAATGGACTATGAATCTCTCCTAGATGGACAAGAATAAAATAAACAGCAACACACAAAACACTAGAGGAATCAACACCTATAGAGGGAAATGGACAGGCAGCACTTGAAGTAAAGACCCTTCATCTGAACATCATTAAGTTCTGAGTACTGATAGGGGTGGAAGTTTACCTTGGGAGAGTGCAACCCAAGCTAAGAGCACTGCACCATGGGTGCCTCGGGTGTCCTGGGAGGAAGAAGAAAGGTCAAGAGGAAGTGGTAGGGGAGGAGGACATCTCCACAGTTGCAGGGTTAGTTCCAGCATGGTTTGTTGTAGTACTGTTGCCAGGCTCAAGGATATCATAGACAGACAGAGAGGGAAAGAAGGCTTTTGACATACCGGCCATCATCAGTCAGGCAACTGAGTAAAAGAGTTGCAAAGTTATGTTGCCATTGTACAAGCCACTGGTGAGGCTGCACTTGGAGTGTTGTGTACAGCTTTGGTCACCGATATAGGAAAGACATCATTTAAGTTGGGAAAGCATGCAAAAAAGAAAGATTTAAGATGGGAGGGAGAAAGTTGAAAGGGTTTGTGCATGTTGAGTTTTCCACACAGAGAGAGGTAGATGCCTGGAACAGGCTGACAAGAGTAGCAGATATGATAGTGGTATTGAAGAAGCTGTTCAATAGACACATTTATTATTCCATCTATCTGTCTATATTTGTATCAATTTATTAGTTAATTACATATATCTTAAATGCTCCCAGTGATTGGTGTGCATCTCAAATGGGCGGCACGATAACATAGTGGTTAGCACAGCGCCTTACAGTACAGGAGACCCATATTCAATTCTCGCCACTGCCTGTAAGGTGGGGTGGGGAGGGAGGCACTACGCAGGTGCACAAGGGTGACTTGTGGACTAGCGGAGGGAAGGAGCACCTTACACCTCCTCTGGTAGAGACGTTTCTCCACCCTGCCACCCAGTGTGGCACTAACACACAATATGCTGAAGAACTAGGCAGGTCAGGATTCGGGTAGATGGAGCTCATTAGCCTGGGAAGGCAGTCCATCTAAGAGAGGGAAAACTCTGATTTCAAACCTCAGCTGCCTTGCGGCCATACCCAGTCATGGGAAAGGCTTCAGGAATAAACCCTGAGGACAAATCCGGAGCTGGAGTCCCTAAGGTAGTCCGACGTTGCCTTCAACCTCGTTCTGGCAACTCCTGCGACGACACTGGTGCCAAGCTGTATCGGCCCTTGCCCTTCCCTTGGACAACATCGGTGTCGTGGAGAGGGGAGACTTGCTGCGTGGGCAACTGCCTGTCTTCCATACAACCGTGCCCAGGCCTGCGCCCTGGATCTTTCCAGACGCAGATCCATGGTCTCGTGAGACTAACGGATGCCACCACCAGGCAGGTCAGGCAGCATCAATGGAGGGGAATAATGAGTCGATATTTTGGGCTGAGACCCTTCATCAGGACTGGAAAGGGAGGGGGAAGAAGCTAGAATAAGAAGGTGGGGGAGGGGTGAAGTAGAAGCTGGCAGGTGACAGTTGAGACCAGGAGAGGGGGAAGATGAGTGGGTTGGGGAGGGGGGGATGAAGTGAGAAGCTGGGAGGTGACAGGTGGAAAAGGTAAAGGGATGAAGAAGAAGGAATCTGATAGGAGAGGAGATTAGACCAAGGGAGAGGTGTATCAGAGCTGTTAGGCAGGTGAGAAGAAAATCCTTTCAGTCTGCCGAAATCTTTGGACTTTAGTGGGGTTCAAGGTGCAGGAACAGTGGTGAGACACAGTCTTGCTGAGTATTGGAACGGGGTTTGAGAGGATGCACAGCCTGCCCTTGCTCATCGTTCTTATGTAATTGGCAAATAACCTCTGAAGATGGAAGAGTTAAAAATAAGCTGTGTGTCAGTGGTGAGTCAGTCTTACACAGCCCACACTTTCCTTCCACAGGCTGAGTACATAGACAGGGCCTTACCAATGCAGCTCGGGAGATGATTCAGGGGTGGGGGGAGAGGACTGAAGGATGAGAGGAAGGCAGAGTGGTTTCTCTGATGTAGTCAGCAGCCTGCAACGCCAGTGTGCTTTGTACGCGGATCATCTGCCGTGCTGGGTAACTGCAAAGATCACCATGGGCTTCAGGAAGGTTGCAAGTGTGTGTGTGTTTTTTTTCTTATTTTAAGTCCACCACAGCAGGAAGACTGATAAGATGCAACGCTGTCAAAAACGTGCTGAGTTATTTTGGACACTAGCGGGTCCAAAACTTTCCGAAAACTTTTTATTTCCTCATTTGCGGAAATTGAAGCTTTTTACAACTTGCTGGGATCGCCTTCTCGTGGCGGGTGGGGGGTGGTGGTGTTGGATCCAGATTGTGACAGACCAATGGAATGGGGAGGAGGAAGTGGAACGGCCAGTACTCAGAAATACCCTAAATGATACAGGACCTCAGACAGTTGAAGTGTGAAACCAGATTGTCTTTGTCAGACTCACCCTTTTCCAATTATCTATGAATTCCTCACTCTTTCCTCTCCTCCACTCCATTCAGAGTTAGATTCATTTACTTATCATGTGTACATGGAAACATGTGGTGAAATGTGTCCTTTGATTTAACAACCTGAGGATGTGTTGGGGGCAGCCAAAAGGTGTTGCCGCACGTTCCAGTGCCAACACAGCCTGCCCACTGTGCTCGGCAGAGCAACGCAGAACACAATAAGCAACAAAGCAACTGCAAAACAAGCCCTGGTCTACCATCACCCCCACCCTCCCCCACACAGATGGACCTCCAGCCCCAGGCCTCCAGAATTCCAGTCTCTGGCCTCTAGGCTTCAGCCATCGGCTTCTAGACTTCCCATCAACCCTTGGACTAGCTACTGATGGTACCCTGAGCTGTAGCTTGACCATAAGACTGTCCATAAGGCCACAAGTAATAAGACTTAAGAGCAGAATTAGGCCATTCGGCCCATTAAGTCTGCTCCATCATTTCTGCATGGCAGATTTACTAACCCTCTCAGTCCCATTCTCCTGCCTTCTTGCTGTAACCTTTGATGCCATGACTAATCAAAAGCCTATCAAGCTCTGCTTTAAATATACCCGATGACCTGGCCTCCACAGCCGTGCGTAGCGATGAATTCTAGATTCACCACCTTCAATAATCATCTCCTTAGTCTTGCTGTCATTGTGTCAGAGGCATGTTGCTGTGACACCACTCAGCCAGATTTTCAGTCTCACTCCTACATGCCGATTTGTCATCACCTTTGTATCGGCCAACGGCAGTGGTTTTGTCAGCAAAATTAAATATGGCATTGGAGCTGCGCTTGGCCTCACAGTCATAAGCGTAAAGTGAGTAGAGCAGGGGGCTAAGCACACAGCCTTGTGGTGCCCCTGTGCTGATGGAAACTGGGGAGGAGATGTTGTTACCAAATCGAACTGACCAGGGTCTGCAATTGAAGAAGTTGAGGATCCATTTGCACAAAGAGGTATTGAGGCCAAGGTCTTGGAGCTTATTGGTTAGTTTTGAGGGGATGGTAGCATTGAATGTCAAGCCTTAGTTGATAAAGAACATCTTGTTGTATGCATCTTTGCTGTCCAGATGTTCCAGGGCTGAATGAAGTGCCAATGAAAAGGCATCTGCTGTGGATCTGTTGTGCCAGTCGACGAATTGGAGTGAATAGAAATAGTTTCTCGGGCATGAGTTGATGTGTTTCAAAAACACCCTCTCAAAACACTTCATCACAGTGGATCTAAGTGCAACTGGACTATAGTCATTGAAGCACGTTACCACGTTCTTCTGAGGCACTGGTATGATTGAGGCTTCCCTGAAGCAGGTGGACACTTCAGACTGCTGAAGTGACAGGTTAAAGATATCGGTGAACACCCCAGCCAGTTGATCAGCCCAGGTCTTTAGTACTCGGACAGGTACCCCATCTGGTCTGGATGCTTTCTGTGGGTTCACCCTGAAGGAAGCTGTCACGTCAGCCTCTGAGAATGAAATCACTGTAATCGTTGTATACTGTTACTTTGATAATAAATGTACTTTGAATCTATAATATGGAGATTTAAGAGACTCTTAGATAAAAGAGATAGATAAAAGAAAAATGGAGGTCTATGTGAGAGAGAAGAATTAAGATTGACCCTGGAACATGTTAAAGGCCTGCACTGTGCTGTTCTGCTCTATATTCTATGTTCTAACATAAATTATGCACAAAGTTTACAAGACTTGAAGAGAAAAGACCGTATAAAACAAGACTTCAGTGGAAGAAAGAACACAGTTCTACTGTAGTACAAGAGGTGTTCCGTTGTTGAAGCAGGATTAGGGATGTGCAGGTCCTTTCAAGAACCCGATGTTTGTATGAACGAAGCTCTTCTTGAACCTGGTGCTTTGGGCCTTCAGGATTCTGCAGCTCCTGCCTCTGCCTCCTTGGTAATCTCTTCCCACAGAGATCAGAGCAGAGTGTCTGTCTCAGGAATACTTATCGCAGGCATCTCAAGACACAGAGGTCTGTCGTCAAAAATCCTCCAACTTTACTGGGCAGGAAATGAACCCTGCAGGAAAATGAATCTCAGGGTTGTATTTGGTGACATATGTGTACAAATTTACTTTGAACTTTGTAGATAAACAAGCCGATGTCCGAGTTCTCTTCCCCGAATGATGATCGATTGACCGCGTGTAGGAGGCCCTAACAGTGTATGCCTAAAAGCAGGCCCCCGAAGCAGGCCTCCCAGTCTAAAATACTGATGCATTTGAAAACAAGGAAATCCATTTGCACATCGGTTGCAGTCTGTATCAGTAAACCGGACACTACTGTTTCTGGAATGTTTACCTCCCACTGACTGTGAAGGGCCTGTCCCTGCAATGTGAACTTTCTCACTGAATGGGAAATTCTGATTCAGGGTAGACACCCTCCACCACTGAAACTATAATTCTTTTGTAGATTAACTTCAGGCAGTGCACACTTACTGAAGGGTGCATTGTGAAATGCCAGTGTTTTTTTAAAAAGGAATAGACTCATGAGTTAATATTTGTAATACAACTGGAAAGTAATTACTCAGGAGGTTAATTACTGACCTTCCATTCCTTGAAGTTAATCCATCTTTAAACATCCTCTTGAGTCCCACTATTCATCAGCATGTGCTGGCATTTCATTGGTTTTGCAACCAAAGAATGCAGCCTTGGCTGTGAGCTGTTACACAGTTACACAAAATTCAGATACCTGGGGTGAAGTCACAAGGTTCCTCTATAACTCTCTCAAAGAATGTGAACATCATCGGCAAAGATTCCAGAGAATGCAGTCTTACGTTGAAAGTTAAGGCCACTGAAATCATAGAACATAGAACACAGAAAAGTACAGCGGGGATCAGGCCCACAATGTTGTGCTGAACCAGCTAAAAAGTAAATAAGAAACAGCCAAACTGTAACCCCTCCGTCTTCCTCACATTCATGTACCTATCTAAACGTCTCTTAAAAGTCGCTAATGTATTTGCCTCTACTGTCGCACCAGGCAGCGCATTCCAGGCATACACCACTCTCTGAGTGAAAAACTTACCCCTCACGTCTCCTCTGAACCCACCCCTTCTCACCTCCAATGCATGCCCTCTGGTATTAGGCATTTCTACCCTGGGAAACAGATACTCCCTGTCCACTCTATCTATGCCTCTCATTATCTTATAAATCTCCATCAGATCTCCCCTCAGCCTCCAGTGCTCCAAAAAAAAACAACCCAAGTTTGTCCAACCTCTCTTGATAGCACATGACGTCTAAACCAGGCAGCATCCTGGTAAACCTCTTCTCCACCCTCTCCAAAACCTCAACGTCCTTCCTATGGTGGGTCGGCTAGAACAGTACACAATACTCCAGATGCAGCTTAACCAGAGTTTTATAAAGTTGCAACATACCCTCCTGACTTTTGAACTTAATGCCTCGACTAATAAAAGCAAGCATTCCATTAGCCTTCTTAACTACTGTATCGACCTGTGTAACCACTTTCAAGGAGCTATGGACTTAGGTCCCAAGATCTCTCTGCTCTGCAGCACTGTTAAGGATCTTGCCCCTATTAGTGTTCCTACCGAGGTGCAACACCTCACATTTATCTGGGTTAAACTCCATCGGACATTCCTCGGCCCATATCTGCAACTGGTGTACATTGTGCTGAGTTCTTTGCCAGCCTCCTACTCTATCCACAACTCCACCAACCTCGGTATCATCCACAAACGTACAAACCCGCCTGTCTACATTTTCATCCAAATCATTTATATGCATCACAAACACCAGAATTCCCAGCACAGATCCCTGTGGAACACCACTAACTACAGACTTCCAGCTTGAATAAGTCCCTTCAACCACTATCCCCTGTCTTCTGTGCACAAGCTAGTTCTGAATTCAAACAGCTAATTCGCTGTGGACCCTATTCATCTTAATCTTCTGTATTAGCCTCCCATTGAAGTCTTTGTCAAACACCTTACTAAAATCCATGTAGACAACATCCACTGTCCTACCCTCATTAATCTCTCTCATCACCTTGTCAAAAACTCCATCAAGTTGGTAAGACACGACCTGACCTGCACAAAGCTCTTCCTAAGAAGATTTAAAAGGGCAGACATCTTGCTTCGGGTTTGATTGGAAGAAGGAGTCTGAGAGTCTGAGTGGGAGTGCCGAGAAAGACATTTTTGAAATTTTCGTTTTTTTTTTTCTCCAACGGCGTTCTGAGAGGCGGGACTGCGCAGGCGTGTGACGTCGGACTGTGCAGCGTGGCAGATTTAAAAGGAACAGAGCCTCATAGAGCGGGCAGCGTAGTTTGCGGGCTGCGGAGTGAGCCGGGAGCAGAGTGAAGGCTTAAGGGCTTCGGCTCAACGGGCTTAGGCGGAAACGGGTGAGGCGAGGAAGGTTTGGCATTCATTTTCTGTTGTTATTTGAGGGCAGTTTGCTGTTCTTGGTGTCAGATGTGGGAGGCCCTGGAGTCTCCAAGCCTCCCGGACGTCCACATCTGCGCCAAGTGCATCAAGATGCAGCTCCTAAGGGACTGCGTTACGGAACTGGAGCTGCAGCTCGATGACCTTCGTCTGGTCAGGGAGAGTGAGGAGTTGATAGAGAGGAGTTGCAGGCAGGTGGTCACACCGGGGCCACGGGAGGCAGACAAGTGGGTCATGGTAAGGAGGGGGAAAGGAAAGAGTCAGGTAATAGGGAGTACCCCGGTGGCTGTGCCCCTTAACAACAGGTACTCCTGTTTGACTACTGTTGGGGGGGACAGCTTACCCCGGGGAAGCGACAGTGGCCGTGCCTCCGGCACAGAGTCTGGTCCTGTAGCTCAGAAGGGTAGGGCAAGGAAAAGGAGGGCAGTTGTGATAGGGGACTCGATAGTAAGGGGGTCAGATAGGCGATTCTGTGGACGCAGTCCAGAGACCCGGATGGCAGTTTGCCTCCCTGGTGCCAGGTTCCGGGATATTTCTGATCGTGTCCAAGATATCCTGAAGTGGGAGGGTGAGGAGCCAGAGGTCGTGGTACATATAGGTACCAATGACGTAGGTAGGAAAAGGGATGAGGTCCTGAAAGGAGAATATAGGGAGCTAGGAAGGGAGTTGAGAAAAAGGACCGCAAAGGTAATAATCTCGGGATTACTGCCTGTGCCACGCGACAGTGAGAGTAGGAATGTGATGAGGTGGAGGATAAATGCATGGCTGAGGGATTGGAGCAGGGGGCAGGGATTCAAGTTTTTGGATCATTGGGACCTCTTTTGGCGCAGGCGTGACCTGTACAAAAAGGACGGGTTACACTTGAATCCTAGGGGGACCAATATCCTGGCAGGGAGATTAGCGGGGGCTACTGAGGTGTCTTTAAACTAGAATGGTTGGGGGGTGGGAATCAAATTAAAGAGGCTAGGCGTGAGGAGGTTAGTTCACAACAGGGGGATGGGAACCAGTGCAGAAAGACAGAGGGGTGTAAAGTGAGGGTAGAAGCAAAAAGTACTAAGGAAAAAAGTAAAAGTGGCAGGCCGACAAATCCAGGGCAAGCATTAAAAAGGGCCACTTTTCAACATAATTGTATAAGGGCTAAGAGAGTTGTAAAAGAGCGCCTGAAGGCTTTGTGTGTCAATGCAAGGAGCATTCGTAATAAGGTGGATGAATTGAAAGTGCAGATTGTTATTAATGATTATGATATAGTTGGGATCACAGAGACATGGCTCCAGGGTGACCAGGGATGGGAGCTCAACGTTCAGGGATATTCAATATTCAGGAGGGATAGACATGAAGGAAGGGAAGGTGGGGTGGCGTTGCTGGTTAAAGAAGAGATTAATGCAATAGAAAGGAAGGGCATAAGCCGGGAAGATGTGGAATCGATATGGATAGAGCTGCGTAACACTAAGGGGCAGAAGACGCTGGTGGGAGTTGTGTACATGCCACCTAACAGTAGTAGTGAGGTCGGAGATGGTATTAAACAGGAAATTAGAAATGTGTGCAATAAAGGAACAGCAGTTATAATGGGTGACTTCAATCTACATGTAGATTGGGTGAACCAAATTGGTAAAGGTGCTGAGGAAGAGGATTTCTTGGAATGTATGCGGGATGGTTTTTTGAACCAACATGTCATGGAACCAACTAGAGAGCAGGCTATTCTGGACTGGGTTTTGTGCAATGAGGAAGGGTTAATTAGCAATCTTGTCATGAGAGGCCCCTTGGGTAAGAGTGACCATAATATGGTGGAATTCTTCATTAAGATGGAGAGTGACATAGTTAATTCAGAAACAAAGGTTCTGAACTTAAAGAGGGGTAACTTTGAAGGTATGAGACGTGAATTAGCTAAGATAGACTGGCAAATGACACTTAAAGGATTGACAGTGGATATGCAATGGCAAGCATTTAAAGGTTGCATGGATGAACTACAACAATTGTTCGTCCCAGTTTGGCAAAAGAATAAATCAAGGAAGGTAGTGCACCCGTGGCTGACAAGAGAAATTAGGGATAGTATCAATTCCAAAGATGAAGCATACAAATTAGCCAGAGAAAGTGGCTCACCTGAGGACTGGGAGAAATTCAGAGTTGAGCAGAGGAGGACAAAGGGCTTAATTAGGAAGGGGAAAAAAGATTATGAGAGAAAACTGGCAGGGAACATAAAAACGGACTGTAAAAGCTTTTATAGATATGTAAAAAGGAAAAGACTGGTAAAGACAAATGTAGGTCCCCTGCAGACAGAAACAGGTGAATTGATTATGGGGAGCAAGGACATGGCAGACCAATTGAATAATTACTTTGGTTCTGTCTTCACTAAGGAGGACATAAATAATCTTCCAGAAATAGTAGGGGACAGAGGGTCCAGTGAGATGGAGGAACTGAGCGAAATATATGTTAGTAGGGAAGTGGTGTTAGGTAAATTGAAGGGATTGAAGGCAGATAAATCCCCAGGGCCAGATGGTCTGCATCCCAGAGTGCTTAAGGAAGTAGCCCAAGAAATAGTGGATGTATTAGTGATAATTTTTCAAAACTTGTTAGATTTTGGACTAGTTCCTGAGGATTGGAGGGTGGCTAATGTAACTCCACTTTTTAAAAAAGGAGGGAGAGAGAAACCGGGGAATTATAGACCGGTTAGCCTAACGTCGGTGGTGGGGAAACTGCTGGAGTCAGTTATCAAAGATGTGATAACAGCACATTTGGAAAGTGGTGAAATGATCGGACAAAGTCAGCATGGATTTGTGAAAGGAAAATCATGTCTGATGAATCTCATAGAATTTTTTGAGGATGTAACTAGTAGAGTGGATAGGGGAGAACCAGTGGATGTGGTATATTTGGATTTTCAAAAGGCTTTTGACAAGGTCCCACACAGGAGATTAGTGTGCAAACTTAAAGCACACGGTATTGGGGGTAAGGTATTGGTGTGGGTGGAGAATTGGTTAGCAGACAGGAAGCAAAGAGTGGGAATAAACGGAACCTTTTCAGAATGGCAGGCGGTGACTAGTGGGGTACCGCAAGGCTCAGTGCTGGGACCCCAGTTGTTTACAATATATATTAATGACTTGGATGAGGGAATTAAATGCAGCATCTCCAAGTTTGTGGATGACACGAAGCTGGGTGGCAGTGTTAGCAGTGAGGAGGATGCTAAGAGGATGCAGGGTGACTTGGATAGGTTGGGTGAGTGGGCAAATTCATGGCAGATGCAATTTAATGTGGATAAATGTGAAGTTATCCACTTTGGTGGCAAAAATAGGAAAACAGATTATTATCTGAATGGTGGCCGATTAGGAAAAGGGGAGGTGCAACGAGACCTGGGTGTCATTATACACCAGTCATTGAAAGTGGGCATGCAGGTACAGCAGGCGGTGAAAAAGGCGAATGGTATGCTGGCATTTATAGCGAGAGGATTCGAGTACAGGAGCAGGGAGGTACTACTGCAGTTGTACAAGGCCTTGGTGAGACCACACCTGGAGTATTGTGTGCAGTTTTGGTCCCCTAATCTGAGGAAAGACATCCTTGCCATAGAGGGAGTACAAAGAAGGTTCACCAGATTGATTCCTGGGATGGCAGGACTTTCATATGAGAAAGACTGGATGAACTGGGCTTGTACTCGTTGGAATTTAGAAGATTGAGGGGGGATCTGATTGAAACGTATAAGATCCTAAAGGGATTGGACAGGCTAGATGCAGGAAGATTGTTCCCGATGTTGGGGAAGTCCAAAACGAGGGGCCACAGTTTGAGGATAGAGGGGAAGCCTTTTAGGACCGAGATTAGGAAAAACTTCTTCACACAGAGAGTGGTGAATCTGTGGAATTCTCTGCCACAGGAAACAGTTGAGGCCAGTTCATTGGCTATATTTAAGAGGGAGTTAGATATGGCCCTTGTGGCTACAGGGGTCAGGGGGTATGGAGGGAAGGCTGGGGCGGGGTTCTGAGTTGGATGATCAGCCATGATCATAATAAATGGCGGTGCAGGCTCGAAGGGCCGAATGGCCTACTCCTGCACCTATTTTCTATGTTTCTATGTTTCTAATCAGGCCATGGGTTTCCAAATGCTCATATATCCTATTGCTAAGAATTTTCTCCAGCAATTTCCCTACAACTGACGTGAGACTCACTCGTCTATAGTTCACAGGATTTTCCCTTGTTCGCTTTTTAAATAGAGGTACAACATTAGACACTTGCCAGTTCTCTGGGACCTTGCCTGTCCCTAGAGAGGGCATGAAGATACTGGTCACAGTTCCAACAATCTTGTCTCTTGCCTTCTTCAATATCCTGGGGTAAATCCCATCAGGCCCTGGGGTCTTACTCACCTTAATACTCATTAGGAGGCCCAACACTTCCTCCTTCTTGACCTCTGACATATTTATACACTCAGCACTGATCTCCTGGTTCCCCATATCCTTTTCCTTGGTAAGTACTGAAGTAAAGTACTCATTAAGTACCTCACTCTCATTCTCCACATCCAAGCAAATGTTTCCTCCTTTATTCTTGAGTGACCCCACCCTCTCCCTAGATATCCTCTTGCTCTTGATATATGTATAGAATACTTTAGGATTCACCTTAATCCTACTTGCCAAGGAGGAGGGGCACCAGTAGAGGGTGAGGAAGAGAGAAGAAGAGTGGGCCAGAGCAGGGAATGGAGAAAAAGAGAAGGTGGAGGGGGAAAATTACCAGGAGTTGAAGAAATTGATACTCATGGTGAAAGTTGTTGGTGTCTGAGGGGCTCTGACTTGTTGGGCCATTTCAGAAGGCATTTTGGGTCAATGAGTTTTGGGTCATCATGATTTTGCCAAACTAGGTGAGGCCACTCTCAATGTGGAGGAGCGACACCTCATATTAAATGTGGGTAGCTCCAAGCTGATGGCATCAATGTTTAACAAAGAAGGGAGGGAGCAGACCACAGGGATCCAGGAGCAGAATGAGGCCAGTTGGCCCATCGAGTCTGCTCCACCATTTCATCATGGCTGATCCAGCCCTCTCAATCCCAATCTCCTGCCTTGTCCCCATAATGATTCATGCCCTGACTAAACAAGACTGATCAATCTCCACCTTAAATGCACCCAGTGACTAAGCCTCCACAGCCATCTGTGGTAATGAACTCCATAGGTTTACCACCCTCTGGCTAAAGAAATTCCTCCTCACCTCTGTCAAAATAGATGTCCCTCTATTCTGAGGTTGTGCTCTCTGGTCCTAGACTCCACCACCAAAGGAAACATCCCCTTCCCATCCACTCTATTGAGGCCTTTCATCATTTGATAGGTTTCAGTGAGATCTGGCCTCCTCATTGAGTGGGCTGGCGATTCACAGTCACACACTCCTGGCTGGCAGTTTCAGCCAGTCACTTATTGGTCTTCAGTGACCCATTGTGACTCAGAACCTCTTGCGAGGCAGGGAAAAGTGCTGAACAGACAAAACAGCCGTGGTTAGGTACTGTTGAGCTGGTTGGTGTTCCAGCATGTAGATTATGAAAGCAGCTTGGTGATAGTTGCATTTACACCCACAGGTGAGATGAATAAGACTCGACTCGTTTAGCAGTTCTTAACATTTTTGCCAGTTCTGTTTTTTTTTTAAGCAGCTTGCTGAGGAGACATTAAATTGAGGTTTTGCATCCTGCCTTGACTGGGTGTGAAGAATCTGCATCTGGGGCGTTATCTGCAGCGATGGAGCGTGGAGCGTGTTGGGCTCAGTGTTGTGTTCACAAACGCAAGAGTTTCTGCAGATGCTGAAAATGGAGACCAACACGCACAAAGTACTGGTGGAACTCAACGTGTCAGGCAGCATCTGTACTTACCTACCCACTGCCCATTATACCACTGGCATTTAGGGCAGCAACGAAGGTCCTCCAACTCTAGTGGTGTTCAGGGCTTCCCTCATCATGTCAGTAGCCTCCTCTCAGTTTTCACTACTGTCAGTCATGTAAGTCCCGGGTGGAGACTCAGGAATACCGTCACACAAATGTAGAAGGATTCTTCTTTGCTGTTTCCATAACTTTCTGTTTTACCAGTCAGGGTTGTTATCCCTGAGCTGAACCCCCGAACCTGGACCAGTAGACCACTCTTAGTCTGGCCTCTACCCTTGGACCTGTTTAGCATGGGTGACCCTACGAAGAAACAAAGCATGAGGCCCTGGCTCCAGCCAGCATAGCTCTCCAGGTCATTGAGGAACACAAGCCTCCAAACCACGACGAGGTTGTGGTCCTCTTGGAGGAGACAGCATCTAAGGAGGGAAATAAGCTGTCGATGTTTCAGGCTGAGGCCTTTCATCAGGACTGGAAGAGAAGGGGGAAGAGGCCAGAATAAGAAGTTGGGGGAGGGAAAGGAGTACTAGTAGGAAGTTGATAGATGAGACCAGGTGAAGGGGAAGGTGGGTGGGGAAGGGGAAATTATGTGAGAAGCTGGGAAGTGATAGGTGGAAGAGGCAACGGGCTGAAGAAGAAGGATTCTGATAGGACAGGACTGTGGACTATAGAAGAAAGGGGAGGAGGAGGGCCACCAGAGGATGGAGATGGGCAGGTGAGGAGAAGGCAAGGGATGAGAGGGGAGCCAGAGTGGGGAATGGAAAAGAGACAGAAGGGAGTGGGGAGAAATTACCAGAAGTTAGAGAAATCAATGTTCCTGCCATTGGTTTGGAGGCTGCCCCGATAGAATATGAGGTATTCCTCTTCCAACCTGAGAGTGACCTTATTGTGGCAGTGGAAGAGGCCACGGACTTGGTGTTGTGTTATTGGGTTGCCTAGGTTCTGCACTGATAGTCTGAAGTCACAAGTTCAAATACCATACGATAGATGGGGTTTTTGCAATATGCTTTTATTAAACATCCAACAGATGTTTTGAGTATAGGAGCAGTTTACATTTGAAAGCGACCACACCCTGGCACACTACTTCGACAGATGGGCTAAACCAGGTGAGAGTAGCTGGCGGCCTCATACCCCAGTGAGATGGGGACGTGCCTGTCCTAGCATGCGAAGTCACCTCCGGTGGACAAGGACAATGACACCTAGGGTGAGATTCAACTGCCAGGAAGGTGGTTCTGCAACACTTTGTGGAGAGTGAAGGGTGTCACAAGACACAGCAGATGTCATGGTCAACCACTGCAACCAAGGAAGACCCCAGTTTGTGACGCTTGTTCGTACCACTGGACCCAGACATGAGTAGTAGATCTCTTGAAAGTGAGTTCACAGGTCGTGGAATCAGTTCAGAGTTGAGGTGAGTGAAGTTACCCAGGCTGGTTCAGGAGCCTGATGGATGGAGGATAATAATTGTTCCTGAACCTGGTGGTGTGGGACTCAAGGCTCCTGTATCTTTTGCCTGAACATAGTTGCAAGAAGAGAGCATGGCCTAGATGATTTGAGTCCTTGAGGACGGATGCAGCTTTCTTGTAGCAACGCTCCTTGTAAATGTGCTCAATGATTGGGAGGACTTTTCCTGTGATGGATGAGGCTGTACCCACCACTTCTTGTGGGCTTTTCTGTCCAAGCTTATGGAATAATTAGAACTCCAGAATCACAGTTTTAAAACCAAAGCACTGGTGGATTGGATGAGCAATAGAGGGATGTTGTAACTTCAAAGTTAATTGAAATTTATTATCAAAGTATGTATATGCAACCATATACTACTGTGAGATTCATTTTCTTGCAGGCATACACAGGAAAACAAAAAAAAAAACAATAGAATTTATGAAAGACCATACATAAACAAAGACTAACGAATAACCAATGTCCAACGAGGACAAATCGTGAAAATGAGCTGTAGAATCCTTGAAAGTGAGACTGTAGGTTGTGGTTGCAGGTTGGAACTTGAAACAAGTTATGATATGGAAGAAGGGATTTGTTTGACAAACCTACCCAAGGGCCAGAGATGCTTGGATTAATCAGTGGGTTAACAAGACTGCCTTTGTGGCTTTGACGACCAACTGATCAGAGAGCTGAATATGAGAATGAAATTGTGTGTTTGCACCGATGCCCCATCATGGATTACTACAGGAAACACTGACTCAATCATTTAAATCCTGGCATTACAGTACTTTAAATAATTTTGAGTAATCAAATCCTCTCATTATTTTGATTTTGCAATCAAATCTGGCGACACCGTATTGTGGGGGGACATTACACAATGAAGCACCCTTGAAATAACAGTTACATTTTTTTGAAGTCAAGCCATTGGTTAAGAAGCACATTGGAAACAAGAGAAATTCTGTAGATGTTGTAAATCCAAGCAACACGCACAAAATGTTGCAGGAACTCAGCAGGCCAGGCAGCATCTATGGAAAAGAGTGAACAGTAGGTGCGTGGAATGCATTGCTGGCCACTGTGGTGGAAGTGGATATGATAGGGTCTTTTAAGAGACTCTTAGATAGGTACATGGAGCTTAGAAAAACAGAGGGCAATGTGGTAGGGTAATTCTAGGCAGTGTCTAGAGCAGGTTACAAGGTTGGCGCATTGTGGGCCGAAAGGCCTGGATTTCTATGTTCTGTGTTCTATGTTAAACAGTCGACATTTTGGGCCGAGACCCTTCATCAGGACTGGAGAAAAAAGATGAGAAGTCAGAGTAAGAAGGTGGGAGGAGGACAGGAAGAAATATGAAATTGGACTCATTTGCTTATAAGAACAGAAGAAATAGGAGCAGGAGTCAGCCACCTGGCTATTCGAGCCTGCTCCGCCATTCAATAAGATCATGGCAGATCCAGTCGTGGACTTAGTTTCACCAACCTGCCTTTTCCCCAGAACCCTTAATTCCCTAGCTATGCAAAAATCTATCTAACTCTGTCTTAAATATTTTTAATGAGGTAGCCTCTAGCCTCTACTTCCTCTTTGGGCAGAGAATTCCGCAGATTCCCCCAAATCTAGAGGCTATGTCCCCTAGTTCTAATCTCACTTACTAGTGGCAACAACTTTCCTACCTCTATCTTATCTATCCCTTTCATAATTGTATATGTTTCTATAAGATCTCCTCTTGGTCTTCTGAATCCTAGCAAGCATTGTCCCTGGTGACTCAATCCCTCCTCATAGGTTAATACCCTCATCTTCAGAACTCACCTGGTGAACCTCCTCTGCACTGCTTCCAAAGCCAGGATATCTTCCCTCAGCTAAGGAGACCAGAACTGCATGCAGTACTCCAGGAGTGGTCTCACCAGTATCCTCTAAATTTGCAGCATCTCTGCTCTCAAATTCAATCCCTCCAGCATTGAAGGCCAACATTGCATTTGCACTTTTGACAACCTGTTGAAACTTCAAACCAACTTTTTCCGATTCATGCACAAACACTCCCAGGTCCCTCTGCAAACAAGCATGCTGCAATCTTTCACAATTTACACAATAATCTGATTTTCTATTTTCCCTTCCAAAGTGGATAACCTCGCATTTACCAATAATGACCTCCATCTGCCAGAGCCCTGTCCACTCACTTAACCTATCTATATCCCCCTGCAGACTCTCTGATCAACTTTCTTTTCCACAAGTGGTTTATATCTGGAACGACTGCCAGAGGAAATGTTGGGATCAGATGCAAGCAATCGGTTTAAGAAACATTTAAAAGAGGACTTAAATAGACAAGGCATACAAAATTATGGACTTTGAACAGGATAAATTGGATAAAAGTAGAAAATTTTCTTAAGTTATTACCCTTCAACCATCAAGCTCCTGAACCAGTGTGGACAACTTCACTCACCACAGTTCTGAGCTGATCACTGAACACAACCTATAGACTCACTTTTAAGGACTCTACAACTCATGTTCTCAGTATTATTTACTTACTTATTTATGTTTATTTTGCATTTACACATTGTTTGTCAGTCTTCGTGTGCAGTTTTTCATTGATTCTATTGTATTTCTTCATTCTACGATGAATGCAAGCAAGAAAATGAATCAGGGTTGTATATGGTGACATAGATGTACTTTGATAATAAATTTACTTTGAACTTTGAACACACACGATTCCTGTCCAAGGCCATCAAACCTCCCTGCTCTGACCATCGGAAGCAGTCTCTGCCTATTTACTCTTACAAAGCCCCTCAGGATTTTGAAGAAGAATTATGAGATTCTTTAAAAGAAGCCTTTATGTCATATCTTTGTTTTGCTTTACCTCAGTAAACAGGGGCCTCTTCCTGTGTGGTTTGCTTGTAGTTCGTATTACAAAATGGCACTGGGCTGATTGTGCAATGCTCTCTGATCTGAGGGAAGAGGAAGTGAGCATGCAGGGTGGGGGTGGGGGGGAGGCAGGGGTCAGCTACCAGCCAACCATAATTCCTTTGGAAGACTTACAAAGCTTCCCTCAGGAGGCAAAACTAGGGCATGATATCGGAACCTCTCCATGATTCACATCAAGCAAAGCACAAAGACAGGAATTTTTGAAGCTTCTCAGAACAAAGGCTGTGACTGTACGGTCAGAACTGTGAATATGTAGTGTGAACATTTGAGTCGAGTATGACTTTGATGACTATCGCCCGGTAGCACCCACATCTACAGCGATGAAATACTTTGAGAGGTTGGTCATGACTAGACTAAACTCCTGCCTCAGCGAGGACCTGGACCCACTGTAATTTGCCTATTGCCACAATAGGTGAACGGCAGACGCATTCTCCGTGGCTCTTCACACGGCTTTAGACCACCTGGACAACACAAACACTTATGTCAGGATGCTGTTCATGGACTATAGCTCAGCATTTAATACCACCATTCCCACAATCCTGATTGAGAAGTTGCAGAACCTGAGCCTCTATACCTCCCTCTGCAATTGGATCCTCGACTTCCTAACCGGAAGACCACAGTCTGTGCAGATTGGTGATAACATCTCCTCCTCACGGACGATCAACACTGGCGCACCTCAGGGGTGTGTGCTTATCCTACTGCTCTACTCTCTGTATACACATGACTGTGTGGCTAGGTATAGCTCACATGCCATCTATAAATTTGCTGCTGATACAACCATTGTTGGTAGAATCTCAGGTGGTGACAAGAGGGTGTACAAGAGCGAGATATGTCAACTAGCGGAGTGGTGTCACAGCAACAACCTGGCACTCAAAGTCAGTAAGATGAAAGAGCTGATTGTGGACTTCAGGAAGGGTAAGACGAAGGAACATATATCAATCCTTATAGAGGGATCAGAAGTGGAGAAAGTGAGCAGTTTCAAGTTCTTAGGTGTCAAGATCTCTGAGGACGTAACCTGGTCCCAACATATCGACGCAGGTATAAAGAAGGCAAGACAGCAACTATACTTCATTAGGAGTTTGAAGAGATTTGGCATGTCAACAAATACACTCAAAAACTTCTATAGTTGTACCATGGAGAGCATTCTGACAGGCTGCATCACTGTCTGGTATGGGGGGTGGCTACTACACAGGGCCAAAAGAAGCTGCAGAGGGTTGTAAATTTAGTCAGCTCCATCTTGGGCACTAGCCTACAAGGTACCCAGGACATCTTCAGGGAGCGGTGTCTCAGAAAGACAGCGTCCATTATTAAGGACCTCCAGCACCCAGGACATGTCCTTTTCTCACTGTTACTATCAGGTAGGAGGTACAGAAGCCTGAAGGCACACACTCAGTGATTCAGGAACAGCTTCTTCCCCTCTGCCATCTGATTCCTAAATGGACATTGAACCCTTGGACACTACTTCACTTTTTTAATATATATTATTTCTGTTTTTTGCATGGTTTTTCATCTATTCAATATAAGTATACTGTAATTGATTTATTTATTATCATTATTACGTTTATTTTTTTTCTTCTATATTATGTATTGCATTGAACTGCTGCTGCTAAGTTAACAAATTTCATGACACATGTCGCTGATAATAAACCCGATTCTGATTCTGAAAAAGGTTCTCCCAAGGGGTTATTCCCTTGATGGGAATAAGGGTGTGCGTGACTTTGTTTAATGTGGGGCAGACACATTGGTAGATCAGGTTCAGGGTCCAGTGACATGGAATGCAGGACAACTGGGGACAGTTCACTACTGCAGCCTTCCTCCGCCGTTGTGACGTGTCAACATCCTCCAGCAGCTCTGCCAGTGAGGTCTCCGTTGGATCGCTCTCTCTCTGCAACCTCTCCCTCGAACTTACGACCACAGGAGACCCCACCAGGAGCTAAGCTCCAGAAGACATCACTCTCGGGATCTCCGGAACTCACAAGCCTCTCCATCATGACAAGGTAACAGTCCTCAGAGAAGATGTTCAAAGTTCAAACCTCAAAGCACACTTATTATTGAAACATGTATAGATTATACAACCTTGAGGTTTGTCTCCTTACAGGCAGCCACAAAACAAAGAAACCCAGAAGAGCCCATATAAGGCAAACCTGGTGAACACCTAACGTTCAGAGGGAGAGAGAAAAAAAGCAAATAGTGCAAGCAATAAAAGTAGGCAAATAGCATTTAGAACGAAAGAGAGTCCTCAGACATGAAGCCCGCAGAGCCGGAGCAGGCCTACAGCCTCAGCTTTAGTGCAGCCAAGAGCGGAATAAATATCGTGGAACAGAAAGCAGAGCCAGCCCGACCCTCGCTTCTAGTCCCGACACCAGCCTTCTCAATCTATCTGGCCCAGCGTTTAAATTGCTGTGAATATCTGACTGCTTAACATTGAACTATCAATTTGGCTCAGGGTTGAAGAAAGATTGGCTGCTGAGAATGTTTCAATTCTGATTGAAACCTAAACTTAATCTGTGAATGGGAGGATGGCTTGCTTCAGTTACGTTTGATGTGGTTTTGACATCTTTGACCAAATTTTAGCTAGTCCGTCCAGATATCCCTTTACGTGTTTCTGAATCAGTTTTACTTTTGACAGCATCTCTACCACCCACTGTACTGTAGAAAAGTTAACTGGACATTGTGGTAACTGTAACACCCTCGCAGACTAAAGATTTCAAGATTGGCATTATTCTTCACACATACATCAAGACATACAGGGAAATGCATCATTTTTGCTTCAAATTATAACCATATAACAATTACAGCATGGAAACAGGCCATCTCGGGAAAAGGATTATATCAGCAAAAGGATTGTGCCAGGCAGCCAGCAGGTTTTGCCACACCTCGTGCCAATGTAGTATGCCCACAACTCACTAAACTTGTACGTCTTTGGAATGTGGGAGGAAACTGGAGCACCCGGAGGAAACCCATGTGGTCATGAGGAGAACATACAAGCTCCTTATAGACTGTGATAGGAATTGAACCCTGATGTTATAACAGAATACCTTCTGAAACCAAAGTCTCCATGGAGCAACTAGACTTGCCCAGTCCCATTCGAGACACTCTTTTCCTCTGACCTTGTACTGATTGCCCTGACATATATCAGAACTTTTATCCCTCTCCATTCATTGCCAGGGCCCATCAGCGGACCATAGGAATAGAATTAAGCCATTCAGCCCATTGAATCTACTCCACCATTCGACCATAGTTGATTTATTATCGCTCTCAACCCCATTGCTCTGAATTCTCTTCGAAACCTTTGACACCCTGACTAATCAAGAATCTATCAACTTCTGCTTTAAATACACTCAATGTCTTGCCCCCCACAGCCATCTGTGGCAGAGGATTCCAATGATTCACCACGCCCTGGCTAAAGAAATTCCTTCTCATCTCTGTTCTAAAGGGACATCCTTGTAATCTGAGACTGTGTCCTCTGCTCCTAAGCTCCTCCAGAAGGAAACACACTCTCCATGTCAACTCTATCTAGGCTTTAGGGCCAGAGTTGTAAAGGAAATACTAACCATCTGTTTTTATCCTGTTTACCTGCATAAAGTCCACAATCTTGTATGCCTTTTTTAATTAAGTATCTGTTTTAAATGCTTCTTAAACCGATTGCTTGTATCTGATCCTACCACTTCCTCTGGCGTATGCTCATGATACCAACCACTTTATGTAAAAAAAACTTCCCCTAAAATCCCCTAAACTCCTTTTCACCTTAAACCTAAGCTCCCTTGTTGTTGATATCTCTACCCTATCAGTGCCACTTGTGTTCTTATCCATTGCTATTAGGCCACCCCTCGCCTTCCTTCACTCCGGGGAGTACAAGTCCAGACTATTGTTTGTCAGTCTTTGTGTCTGTAGTTGCTTGTCAGTCTTTCTTTCTTCCTGTGTAGTTTATCATTGATTCTATTGTACTTCTTTGTCCTGCTGTGAATGCCCGCAAGAAAATGAATCTCAGGGTTGTATATGGTGATGTGCATGTCATCATTATCATTATATGCAGCGCTGTATGACGTGGGTGATCATGACCATGACTGTTCTTGGCAAGTTTTCTACAGAAGTGGTTTGCCATCGCCTTCTTCTGGGCAGTGTCTTTACAAGATGGGTGACCCCAGCCATTATCAATACTCTTCAGAGATTGTCTTCCTGATGTCAGTGGTCACATAACCAGGACTTGTGATATGCATCAGATGCTTGTACAACCATCCACCACCTGCTCCCACGGCTTCACGTGACCCTGGCCAGGAGGCTAATCAGGTGCTGCACCTTGCCCAAGGGTGGCCTGCAGACTAGAGGAATGAAGGAGCACCATATAACTCCTTTGGTAGAGACGTATGCCCACCCCACCACCCTGACGTCTACGTAATTTGACAATAAATTTAGCCTGAACCTTGAAACTCTCCCACTGACTGGCAGAAGTCAAAGAGTGGATAAAGAGGGAGCTTTTTCTGGTTGGTTGCCGG
This sequence comes from Mobula hypostoma, assembly GCF_963921235.1. Taxonomy (NCBI): domain Eukaryota; kingdom Metazoa; phylum Chordata; class Chondrichthyes; order Myliobatiformes; family Myliobatidae; genus Mobula; species Mobula hypostoma. The sequence continues at coordinate 171,704,321 of NC_086098.1, read as the reverse complement.
TGACTACTGATGTTCTGCAGGCGTCAGTGTTAGGTTCACTACTTTTCATGTTATTTGTTAATGATCTGGATGTCAGAATTGATGGCTTTGTGGTCAAGCTTGCAAACAATACAAAGATAGGTGGAAAGGCAGGTAGTTTTGAGGAAGCAGGGAGTCTGAAGTGGGACCTGGATGGATTAGGAGAATGGGCAAAGAGTGGCACTTGGAATACAGTGCATGGTCATGCTCTTCGGTAGACTAGCACAACATTGTGGACTGAATGGCCTGTGCAGTGCTGTACTGTTCTATGCTTTATGTTCTAATATCCCAATTCTTAGATTCAACGCCCTAAGTCATGATGGCAAGAATGTCCTAAGCCTTCTTCATTGTCTATCTTTAATGTCATATACTCTTGGTCAAACAGCCCAGGATGCGAGGTGTCTCACTGGGAGTATTGTGTCGACTGATAGGGTGATCATTAAGACGTTGAATCAGCAGCTAGGATCAGGTTTAATATCACCAGCATATGTTGTGAAATTTGTTGTTTTTGCAGTAGCAGCAGCACAATGCATCACATAATAATAGAAAAAAACGGTGAATTACGGTAAGTAGATACAGTATATCTATGTTATATAGTTAAATTAAATCTTCTTTTTTTGCCCTTAACTCCGAGTGGAGTCATTGGAACGCCGTCATGACAGCGGTTTTTTAGCAGGTTTTCTTATTTTTACGAGGCCGAATTGCTAGCTCGACGCTCAACCCAGCACGGATGGAAAGTGTGCAAGGGAGCCGGCTGGATTCGAACTCTGGACCCTTTGCTCCGAAATCCGGCGCTGATGCCACTACGCCACCGGCCGGCTAGTTAAATTAAATAAGTAGTGCAAAAGTAGAAATAAAAAGTAGTATGGTATTGTCATGGGTTCAATGTCCATTCAGAAATTGGATGACAAAGGGGAAGAAGCTGTTCCTCAAACATTGAGTGTGTGCCTTCAGGCTCCTGTACCTCCTTCCTGATGGTAGCAATGAGAACAAGGCATGACCTGGGTGATGGGGGTCCTTAATGATGGATGCTGCCTTTTTAAGACATCACTCCTTGCAAATGTCCTGGATGCTATGGAGGCTGGTGCCCATGATGGAGTTGACTGAGTTTACATCTCTCTGTAGTTTACATCAATCCTGTATGGCAGCATCCCCCTCTTATAGAAGGTGGTAATGCAGCCAGTAAGAATACTCTCCACGGTAGACCATTCTGTAGAATGCTGTGTCATTGAATCAGAGATGTGAGTTCATATCCCATGAGAAATTAAGACTGAAGTGACTAAATAAATTGGTATGTAAACTAAACTAATCTACATGTGACTCCAGCGTACCAATGATTCTTATCTGCAACTTCAGTTTTGGGTAAACTAGGGGTGAGCAATTGTATGCACATGCCTGTGAATGGAAGCACAATACTTTCTGTTGTGACCATAAGATATTGGAGAAGAATGAGCCCATTCAGGCCATTGAATCTGCTCTGCCATTCAATCATGGCAAGATCCTTCAACAGCACTGTAAGATAGGGGGAAGATAGCTGGTGTAAAGAGGTGGGAAAGGGGAAGGGAGCGGAGTTAGAGCTGGCGGGCAGTAGGTAGATCTAGAGAGGAGTGGGAATGATGTACGACGCTGGGAGGTGATAGGTGGAAGTGACAAAGGGGATATGAAGAGGGTGTTCAAGAGGCTCTCAGGTAGGTATATGAAGGTGCAGCAAATGGAACGATATGGGCATTGTGTAGGCAGCAGGGATTAGGTTAGTTGGGCATTTCATTACATGGGTGGCACGGTAGCATAGTAGTTAGCACAATGCTTTGTAGTCCCAGCAACATGGGTTCAATTCCCACCGCTGCTGGTAAGGAGTTCATACGTTCTCCCCATGACAGTGTGGGCTTTCTCTGGATGTTCCAGTTTCCTCCCACAGTCCAAAGACGTACCAGTTAGTAGGTGTACTGGTCATTGTAAATTGTCCCGATTAGGCTAGGGTTAAATCGGGAGATTGCTGGACAGTGTGGCTCAAAGGGTCAGAAGGGCACGTTCTGCACAGTATGTCAATAAATAAAAATAGGTAAATGTAATTGGTTCAGCATTGTGGGCCAAAGGGCCTGTTCCTGTTCTATGAGTGGAAAGAGATGGAATCTGATAGGAGAGGACGGTGAACCGTGGAGTAAAGGGAATGAGGTGACTAGGGGAGCCAGGGAGGAATCTTCCTTTCCAGTCCTGAGGAAGAATCTCGACCCAAAACATTGACTGTCCATTTCTTTCTGCAGACTCAAAGATGAGAAAACCTGCAGATGCTGGAAATCCAAACAACACACACAAAATGCCGGAGGAACTCAGCAGGCCAGGCAGCACCTATGGAAAAGAGTAAAGAGTTGATGTTTTGGGCCAAGACTTAGGGCAAGGCAGTGGGGCGGAGTACAAGGTGGTAGGTGATAGGTGAAACCATGAGAGGGGAGGGTCACAGATTTATTTATTTATTTTGTGGCATTGTGCAGAGTAGGACTCTTCAAGCCACACCCCCTCAGGAACCCCTGACAAACTCTAACTTGTTCACGGGACACTTGCAGTGACCCATTAACCTGCCTGGTACGTCTTTGGACTGTGGCAGAAAACCAGAGCGCCCGGGGAAAACACACGCATGCTGCCAGACCCGCCGAGCGATTAGTGTGTTGCTGCAGACCCTTCAACAGAGTCCGGAAAGGCATCACTCAAAATAGTTTTAGGAAATGGCCCAGATAAAATTAAATTTATTGAGCGTGAAGGTGGATGCGGGGCGGGGGGGGGGGTGGCGGTGGATTCTGAGCAGGGAACCACTGAAACAAAATTAGAAAATTCTGGAAACAGCAGTTCAGGAGAAGTGTGGCAGGAAACAGAGTTTACATTTCAGATTACTGTCTTGCCATTCGAAGAAGGATGTTGGCCTGTGGAATATCCCCATAATTTTCTGATTTTGCATCAGATTTCCAGCAACTGAAATCATTTTACTTTACAAAACGTTTAATTATAGAGAGCAGATTCAAGGAAATCACTCTTGTTGTCAATTCCAGGGTGCAGTTGCAATCTTTTAATTACTTATTTACAGGAATTCATACCAAAGCATTAGTAAGAATCTGTGTTGCACAATACTTGCCTGAAACTCCAAGACTGCTGATGCCTGACTGCAGGCAGGCACCCCATTCATTGAGAAACTGGCTGCTGGCGCCCCCTCTTGGTGCGATTAGGAAGTGCACAGCAATTTCCCACATTCAGAATCAGCCTTATTATCACTGACATACATACTCTTAGCAGCCACTTTATTAGGAACCTCCTATCCCTAATAAAGTGGCCACTGAGTGTGTTTCATGGTCTTCTGCTGCTGTAGCCCGTCCACTTCAAGGTTTGATGTGTTCCATGTTCAGAGATGCTCTTCTGCACACCCACTGTTGCAACATGTTCTTATTTGAGAACATGTCGCCTTCCTATCAGCTTGAACAAGTCTGGCCATTTACCTCTGGTGTTCAACATTTACAAGGCATTTTCACCCACAGAACTGCTGCCTACTGGTTTTTTTTTGCTTCTTGCAACATTCCCTGTAAACTCGAGAGACTGTTGTGCATGAAAATCCCAGGAGATCAGCAGTTTCTTAGATACTCAAACCACAGTCAAAGTCACTTAGATCACATTTCTTCCCTATTCTGATGTTTGTCTGAACAACAGCTGAACCTCTTGACCATGCCTGCATGCTTTGATGCATTGAGTTGCTGCTATGTGATTGGCCGATTCAAAGTTTGCATTAACAAGCAGGTGTGCAAGTGTACCTAATATTGTTGGGTAGGCTACTGAGTGTTTGGAGAGATATTTGCAAGATATAAAAATTACTACAAACAGAAATAAAATAAATAGTGCAAAGGAGGAGAAGATGGCGATGCCATGCAGCGCGCGCGGCCTCTCTGGTGAATGATATCTGTAATCTGTCAAGTAGGGGATCATGCACAATTCTGATTTGATGGAGACAGATGTGAGAGTACGGAGGAACATCCGGAGAAACTTCCGAAATGCCCGCTTTGCTGCCGCTGCTACTGTGTGGTAACCGGAATCTCCAGAGCAGAAGGCCTTGAATCCTCGGCTTTGCTTGTTTCGGCGTCCGGGGCTAGGTGGAAGGTGCTCGGCAAAGGATGCTGCTTGGGAAGCTGTATCGAAGGGGCTGGTCGGAGGCTTGAAGTTTTTGGATGGACGGACTCGGTGTCGGCTGTGGTCGGCTGCTTCCAAGGCATCGGCAGTTGTCGGTGCCTGGAGGTTTATGGTAGGGAGTTTCTCCCTTTTGCCGCTTGCTATCGGGGACTCGGGAGTCGATCGGGACTTGAGACTTTTTTTTACCGTGACCACGGTCAGCTCTTCATCAAATTATGGTATTGTTTTGCACTGCTGTAACTATACGTTATAATTATGTGGTTCTGTCAGTGTTAGTCTTTGGTTTGTCCTGTTTTCTGTGATAACACTCTGGAGGAACATTGTATCATTTCTTAATGCATGTATGCATTTCTAAATGACAATAAAAGAGGACTGCGTGTTCTCATAATCTAATCTAAAAAAAAGAATAGTGAGGTGGTCTTATTGGTTTCATGGACCATTCAGAAACTGGATGGTGGAGAGGAACAGATTGTTCACAAAACACTCAATGTGCACCTTCAGGCTCTTGTCCTGGATGGTGAGGGTTGAACTGAATTGAATTGAATTGACTTTATTATTTACATCCTTCATATACATGAGGAGTAAAAATCTTTACATCACGTCTCCGTCTAAATGTGCAATGTGCAATTTATAGTCATTTATAATAAATATTATGTACAACAGGACAGTCAATGTAACATAGAAATACAATTGTATCAGCATGAATTAATCAGTCTGATGGCCTGGTGGAAGAAGCTGTCCCAGAGCCTGTTGGCCCTGGCTTTTACGCTGCGCTACCATTTCCCGGACAGCAGCAGCTGGAACAGTTTGTGGTTGGGGTGACTCAGGTCCTCAATGATCCTTCAGGGCCTTTTTACACAACTGTCTCTGTAAATGTCCTGAATAGTGGGAAGTTCACATCTACAGATGTGCTGGGCTGTCCGCACCACTCTCTGTAGAGTCCTGCGATAGAAGGAAGTACATTTCCCATTCCAGACAGTGATGCAGACAGTCAGAATGAACTCAGTTGTGCCCCTGTAGAAATTTCTTAGGATTTAGGGACCCATACCAAACTTCCTCAACCGTCTGAAGTGAAAGTGGTGCTGTTGTGCCTTTTTCACCACACAGCTGGTATGTACAGACCATGTGAGATCTTCGGTGATGTTTATGCCAAGGAACTGAAAGCTGTTCACCCTCTCACCCCAGATCCATTGATGTCAATAGGGGCTAACTTGTTTCCATTCCTCCTGTAGTCCACAACCAGCTCCTTTATTTTTGCAACATTGAGGGAGAGGTTGTTTTCGTGACACCACTGTGTAAGGGTGATGACTTCTACTCTTCTAATCTCATTATATTTGAGATTAGGCCAGTCAGTGTAGTATCGCCAGCAAATTGAATCAGCAGATTGGAGTTGTGGGTGGCAACACAGTGATGGGTATACAGAGAGTAAAGGAGGGGGCTTAGGATACAGCCTGAGGGGCACCTGTGTTGAGGGTCAGAGGGGCAGAGGTGAGGGAGCCCACTCTTACCACCTGCCGGCGATCTGACAGGAAGTCCAGGATCCAGCTACACAAGGTAGGGTCAAGGCCGAGGTCTCTGAGCTTCTTGTCGAGCCTGGAGGGAATTATGGTGTTGAATGCTGAACTGTAGTCCAATAACAGCATTCTCCCATAAGCATCCTTCTTCTCCAGGTGCGTAAGGATGGTGTGTAGACCAGTGGCTATTGTGTCATCTGTCGATGGGTTGTGTCGGTAGGTGAATTGTAGGGGGGTAGTGTGGGTGGTAGCATGCTGCAGATGATGGTGCTTTGTAGTGGATGCCACCTTCTTGAGGCACTGCCTTTTGAAGGTGTCCTTGATGGTGGGGAGGCTTCTGTCCGTGATGGAGCTGGCTGAATGTACAGCCCCTTGCTTTGAATCGATTATCCCAGCTATAAGTGGTGTCAAACCCCACCCCTTCTGTTCAGCGGTGGGTTTTCCAGTTTGACAAAGATGGCTTCTTTAATCCCTCTTTCAAAGCCCCCTGTCCTCCCTGTGCACATTGTTATCATCAAAGGAGGGTCCTTTGTCCGGGTAAATATACAGCTGAGTCTTGACTTACAATGCAGTCCAAACACTCCACTCCAGCGTCTCCACAACAGTTCACAACTCTATTCTTGCAAAGCTAAGACTAATGACCCTCTCACTACCTCCACAACTCTTAATGACCCTCATGTGATTGCTGTACCTTTAAACAACTCAGAAGAGTTTATTAACTGGAAAATTACCCACTATGGATCAGAGCTGAAGTAGCCTCTCGGGTGAGTAGCAAACGTCCTCTAGACCAGGGGTCCCCAACCTTTTTTGCACTGCGGACCGGTTTATTATTGACAATATTCTTGCGGACCGGCTGACCGGGGGGGGGGGGGTGTAGGGTTGCCAACGGACAAGAGTAGCAGTCAAATACGTTGTTTACCCCAGGAAAAAATACAATGACCATGAAGCCTTGCACGGGCACCAGTGCGCATGTGTGATTTTTTTTTCTACAAATCGTTTTTGGCGATTCTATTCAGGAGAGGTGTTAATCACGACCGGAATATAGGTGATAAGTGGCTAATGCACTCAATTTTGTTTCTAAAAGGGTTTATCTAACGAATTTAATATTAAACACACAACGCATATTTTCCTCGCATGAACATAGCCATAAGTCAATTATCAGGGGAGGACAGGGGAGATTGAAGCAAGTGTTGAACGAACTTTCAGTAGAAGTGGTAGAGGCAGGTTTGATATTATCATTTAAAGAAAAATTGGACAGGTATATGGACAGGAAAGGAATAGAGGGTTATGGGCTGAGTGCAGGTCGGTGGGACTAGGTGAGAGTAGCATTCGGCACGGACTAGAAGGGCAGAGATGGCCTGTTCCCGTGCTGTAATTGTTATATGGTTATATAAGACACTTATAAGTCAATAGCATCATAACATTTTAAGTAACGTTTGGATATTAAACACGCAGCACATATTTCCCCCGTATGAACATATAAACTCATTGCAACACACCAATATCGCTGAATCAGTGGGAGCCCTGGGCTGAATACTTGTTTCCCTGCAACAACACGGTCCTATCGAGGGGTGATGGGAGACAGCAATACTCGAAGGGGGTTTCTTATGTCCAGTCTATTCCGCAATTTAGTTTTCGTTGCATTCATTGCAGAGATATGTTGGAAATGGAAGCAACGTTTTCAGTGCTTTTGTGGCTATCTCAGGATATTCAGCCTTGACTTTGATCCAGAATGCCGGCAGAGATGTTATGTCAAACATACTTTTCAGCCCGCCGTCGTTTGCAAGCTCGAAGAGTTGATCTCCTTCCCGCGCTGACATGGATAAAGCGTGCGTAATGATCTCGCGTGCGTTCAAGCTCGACAGTACTCCCTGGGCCTCCTGTCCCATGATCCTCTCATATCCCTTTTGCCAATCACCTGTCCAGCTCTTGGCTCCATCCCTCCCCCTCCTGTCTTCTCCTATCATTTTGGATCTCCCCCTCCCCCTCCCACTTTCAAATCTCTTACTAGCTCTTCTTTCAGTTAGTCCTGACGAAGGGTCTCAGCCCGAAACGTCGACTGTACCTCTTCCTATAGATGCTGCCTGGCCTGCTGCGTTCACCAGCAACTTTGATGTGAGCATCTTGTAAACCTCTTCTTCATCCTCTTCAAAGCCCCCACATTCTTCCTGTACTGTGGTGGTCAGTACTGTACGCAATACTCCTGCTGTGGCCTAACCAAAGTTTTATGCAGCTTATTTAAAAGGTTGTGAATCTTTAGAATCTTCTTTTGCAGCTACTTACCTCAATGAAGATGAGGGTGAGAGGGTTCCGACCTTCAAGTTCCTGAGAGTGAATATCACCAATAGTCCTGGTCCAACCACATTGACCAGGAAACCATACCAGCACCTCTACTTCCTCAGGAGACGAAAGAAGTTCGGTTTTACTCCTTCGACCCTCACCAGAGAGAGTGTCCTATCCAAATGCGTCTCTGCTTGGTATGACAAATGCTCCGCTGAAATAGCAAGAAACTACAATTTCTTGAAGAGAAGGTTTGTGGACACAGTTCAGCACATCAGGGAAACCAATCTGCCCTCCGTGAACTCCGTCTACACTTCTCACTGTCTTGGCAAAGCAGCTTCTCTCTTCTCCCGCTCTTCCATCGGGCAGATGATACAGAAGTCTGAATGCATGTAGCACCAGGCTCAAGGTCAGCTCCGGCACTGATTATTAAATCCATTGTTCCCTAGTACCGTAAGGTAGACTCTTGATCTCAGAATCCATTTTGTTATGGTCTTTAACCTTATTTCTTCTACCTCAATGCACTGTTGTAATGAATTGCTCCGCAGGAAGAGTTTGCAAGAACAAGTTTTTCAATGTACCCCGGTGACAATAATAAACCAATTTTCCAAGACACGCACAAAATGCTGGAGGAACTCAGCAGACCAGGCAGCATCTGTGGAGAAAAGTAAACAGTCAACGTTTCAGGCTGAGACCCCTCATCAGGATTTTCCCCAAGAGCCACCTTGGAACAGGAATGGAATCAAGTCTTCTCCAATTCCCAAAGAAGAATGAAGACATAGACCAGTCAGCAAACACATTCCATATTAACGGATATCTAAAAGTCCATTTCACCCGGGGTCAGAAAATACACCAATATCACTCAGTTTTATGTTCACACCTCCACTGTATCGAAATGAATGACAGCAGAAACACATAATACTGAAAAAGACCGATTATTTACTAAAATTGGAGAGAGACGGAGAGAGAGAGAGAGAGAGAGTAGGACAGAGAAGGGGAGAGAGAGAGATAGAGACAGAGAAAGTGAGAGAGAAGGGGGAGAGACAGACAGAAAGAGAGAAAGAGAGCAAGTAAGGAAGAAAGAAAGAAAGAAAGGCAGACAGACCGAGAGACAGAGTCAGAGACAGAGAGAGTCAGAAAGAGAAAGAAAGAGAAAGAGCTACAGACAGGTAGACAGAGACAGAGACAGACATAAAAAATTAGAGAGAGAGAGAGAGTGACAGAGAAACCAGTCTGGTGTTTGCTGGAACAAAATACAGTATGCGGGTACGTTGGACTTCTGAATTGAATAATATGATGGGAGCTCATTCGTACAGCATGTAGAGTCATAGAGTCAGCTCACCAGGCACAGAAACAGGTAATAGGCAGTGTGCAGATTGTGCGCACTTGGGCTGTAATTCCTAAATCTGAACCCTAGTCTAGGATTTTGTTCTGAAACGTCGTCAGTTCTGTTCTTCCCACAGACGGTGCGGGACCCCCGAGTTCCTCCAGCGGATTGTTTGTTTCTCCGGATTCCAGCATCTGCAGACTGAATCTTTTAAATTATTTATTATTATTGTTCATGAAAACTCGTCCGGCTATTTTATCTTGCCCCCCCCCTTTCCTAGCGCAGTTGTAGTTCGCACGCTCTGGGACTGCAGATTGCGAAACGGTGATGAGAAAGATGGGACAGCGATAGTGGGGGTGTACTGCCGCCCAGTGTTAATGCAAGAGTACTGCAACTGAACTTTCTGTTCAACCTGCAACTGTATCGAAAGTTGGAAAGACTCCAGGGCAACTTCAAAGTCGAGCATTTCTTTCAGGCAGTTGTTCTTGGTAAAGAGAGTATTCATTCAATTCGTTGAGTTTTTTGACAGCATGCCCTAGATGATGTCTGTCTTCCCGAATCCTGAGGAGGCTGAAGAAAGCTGGAGTTTGCACATCTACGGTATACTCACATCATTCTACAGATGCACAGTAGGGAGCATCCTAACAAGCTGCATCACTGCCTGGTGTGCAAACTGCACTGTAGCAGACAGGAAGGCTCTACAACGGGGAGTCAAAACTGCCCAACGCACCACTGGCACCAGCCTACCCACCATCAAGGACATGTATACAGAAAGTCCGGAAAAGGGCCAGTAACATCATGAAGGATCCCACCTCCGCTGTTCATGAACTGCTTGTCTCACTCCCATCAGCGAGGAGGCTACGGAAAATCCGTGCCAGGACCACCAGTCTCAAAAGCAGTTACTTTGCCCAAGCAGTAAGGCTGATCAATATCTCCACCCACTAACCCATCCCTCCACACCGCCCAAACACCACTATTTTATCATTTCCTGTCAGTCATCTTATGTACAGACACTCCTGGGTCTAGTGTCACTTTATAGACATACAATCAATCTACAAACGTTTGCATTTATATACTCTATCTAAAGTATTTATATTTATTGTGTTTTTTTAAATTATTGTGTCCTTTATCTCATTTTGTTTTTTGTGCTGCATCAGATGCAGAGTAACAATTATTTCATTCTCCTTTATACTTGTGTACAGGAAATGACATTAAACAACCTTGAACCCTGAATCTTTTCCCGTTAAGGGGTGCTCTCAAGGGTATGTGAAGGATGAGGTCAGGGGATGAATTTGCGTTCTGGTGTTTGGACCAATATTTAGCCCTCAGCTGAAATTGCAATGCATCATCTGCTAATTACATGCTGGCCGTTGCAGAGAACAAAACAACAACAAAGTTATGGAAACACACCACAACTCAGGCAGCATCTGTGGAAAGAGAAACGGAGTTAATATTTCCCATCCAAACTATTCAGTTCGATATTCTGTACCTTTACAGTTATAGAACACTATAGCAGAGAAACAGGACTTTTGGCCTGTTCAGCCCATGTCAAACCGTTATTCTGCCTACTCCCATTGACCTGCACCTGCACCATAGCCCTTCTTACCCCTCCCATCCACGTACCTATCCAAAAACTTCTATAGTTGTACCTGACAGGCTGCATCACTGTCTGGTATGGGGGGAGGGGCTACTGCACAGGACTGAAAGAAACTGCAGAAGGTTGTAAATCTAGTCAGCTCCATCTTGGGTACTAGCCTACAAAGTACCCAGGACATCTTCAGGGAGCGGTGTCTCAGAAAGGCAGCGTCCATTATTAAGGACCTCCAGCATCCAGGGCATGTCCTTTTCTCCATCAGGTAGGAGGCACAGAAGCCTAAATTCACACACTCAGTGATTCAGGAACAGCTTCTTCCCCTCTGCCATCCGATTCCTAAATGGACATTGAAGCTTTGGACACTACCTCACTTTTTTTAATATACAGTATTTCTGTTTTTTGCATATTCTTTAAAATCTAGTCAACATACATAATTGATTTACTTGTTTATTTATTACTATGTTTTATTTAATTTATATTTTTCTCTCTTTCTCTGCTAGATTATGTATTACATTGAACTGCTGCTGCTAAGTTAACAAATTTCCCATCACATGCCGGTGATAATAAAGCGGATTCTGATTCTGAATCACACCCACCACTTCCACTGGCAGTCCAATCAACACTCGCACCACCCTTTGAGTGAAAAAATTAGTGCTCAAGTTCCCCTTAAACATTGAACCTTTCACCCTTTACCCATGACCTTTAGTTCTAGTCTCACCCAGCATCAAGGGAAAAAGCCTGCTTGCATTAACTCTATCGATATCACCCCCCCCCATCAACCCCTGTTTGAATAACAGCAGTCCAAAGGGGGGGAAGGAGCTGGAATGGCATCCCAATCAAAGTTTTTCACTGCACCTCAGTATAAGTGACACGCGAGTGGAAAGAGAATCAGTAAATGCTCACAAACACTCTGTGCCTGCAGTGGGTAGTGATGTGGTTCGTTTATTTACATATTTTCTTTCTTTATATCTCATGAGGTGGTGACAAAATAGTTTTGGGATGAAGGTGGAGTCCATTGTGATCAGAACACTGCACCTTAGGAGGACATAACCACAGCCCTTGTGGAACAGGTCATGCAATACACTGTAGCCTTGTTATTTGGCTTGTAGTGAATGGGGCTGGGCGAATGGACCCAGGTATCTGAGTTCAAATCCCAGCACAGCAGATGAAAATTGAAATTCTATTTTGTAAAGTAAATCTGGAATTTGGAAGGCTACAGTGGAAACTGGTGATTATTGTTAAATTGTTTTTATAGACTGGATGTGGAGTGGGTGTTTCCATCAGAAACTGTGTCCATAGAACAAAAAGGCAAGAGAATTAAGGGTTGTGGGAAGAAGGTGGGAGAATAGAGTTGAAACAAAATCAGCCAGGGTGAAGCAGAATTGATGGGCTGAACAGCCGAATACTGGTCCGATATCTCATGGTCTAAATTTTTGGTTTCATTGAGGCCTTTGGGAGAAGGCATTAGCTCCAAAATGGATATGTGGGAGACAGTTTGATGGCGATTAGGGAGGGGCAAGAAATTCTGGCCTTCCCTGTGATATCCATGTCCTGTGAATAACCTACAATGTTTACACTGACGTCAGCTCCAAGAGACAGCATGCAGACAGAAGGTGGTAACCCCACACAGTTGTCTGCTGGAGACAGAACTGAATCTCCAGATGCATCTGGGTATCTGTGGGGTGGTCTGTGTGGAATTTGCATGTTCTCCCTCAATCCGTGTGGGTTTTCTCAAGGTGCTCTGGTTTCCTCCCACAGTCCAAAGACATCATGTTGGTAGGTTAATAGGTTAATTGGCCAGGCTCCCCCTATTGCAGCGGTTCCCAATCTGGGGTCCACGGACCCCTTGGTTAATTTGTAGGGGTCCATGCATAAGAAAGGTTGGGAACCCTGCCCTAGTGTATGGCTGATGGGCAGTCTGGGGTGGTATTGATTGTAATGAGGGACGAATAGATTCAAGGGAAGATTAGTAGCAGAATGGGATTATCTTAGAGCCAGTACAGAATCGATGGGCCGAAATACCTTTCTTCCTTGTAAGGAACGATGGGGAAAAGAATTGACTCCCATGATACTCCAGGTGACTGAAGGCTCAGTCAAAGAGGTAGGGCTTTTAGGGGCACATTAAAGGAGGTAGAGAGTAGGACAGAGATTGCAGAACTTGGGTCTTAGGCCGGTGTAGGCAAGGGAAGCAATGGTGGGGTGAAAGAGATCAAAGGGCACAAAAAGGCAGAAAAAGTGTAACATTACCACAGCAGACTTGATAATGTTGGGCACTGCACTGGAGTATCTCTGGGTCTATGAAAAGCAGGGTGGAGGGAAAAGCACTGGGGTCCAACGTTTATAAAGAAGCCCAACTTGAAGCCACTGTGTGGAAATGTGGTCATTGGGAGAGGGCCTCAGCTATTACAGGGATGACCTGTTACAGAAGGGTTTGGATGTGCCCCCTCATGTTCCCGTCTTGGGCTGCACACTTTGTACCCGAGTAAAGCCAACGGGGATATGGGCGCTCCCTGGCGACCCAGTCTTTACAACCGCTTTGTGTTGTCTTTGCTGTGGTCCTTCCTTCAGGATGGGGGAAAACTGTCTCTCCTCATCTCTGGGGACATGCCTGGAGATGGTCAGGACCAGGACGCACGCCGCTATCGCCGTGCCACCCACGCTGAACAGAATGGCGCCGACGAGCTTGCTGACCTCGAGGGCCTCATTGTACTCGACAGCCCGCTTGTCCACCACGAGGAAGTCATCTTCTCCAATGCCTTCGATCTTCGGGGGTACCAGGTATCCAGTGGTGACGGTTGCCATGCCGACGAGGAAGAGGATGGTCCCTGCTGACAGGCCTACCTGGAACACAAGAAGGGGAACAATGTTGATCTACCTCCTGATTCTGGTTTTGCACCTCCGAGGAATGGAGCAATTACACCAGCTTCTCGCCCTGTGGGAGAGCACTTCCAATTGCCAGGACGTCAGGGATTCACCCCCTCCCACTCCGCCATGCTCAATAGGCAGGTCACAGCCAAGAAAACTAACCAACACCCATAGCTCCTCAGAAGATCAAAGAAATTCAGCAAGCCCCTGTAGACCCTTACCAATTTTTATCCATGCACCATTGGAAGCATTCCGTCTGGCTCAGTATGACAACTACTTACATGTGATCGCAAGAAACTACTGAGGGTTGTGGACACAGCTTAACACATCAAAGGAACCAGCCTCCTCTCTATGGACTCTATCTGCCAGCATTATCAAAGACCGGCAACCACTCCAGACCTACCTCCCCCACGCTCCCTTCGGGCAGAAGATACAAAACCCTGAAAGCACGTACCACCAGGCTCAAGGAGAGCTTCTACGCTGTTATCACACTCTTGTGCAATAAGACGGATCCTTGGCCTCACAATCTACCTTGTTAGGATCTTGCATCTTATTCTTTACCCGTACTGCACTTTCTCTGTAAGTTTTACACTTTATCCTGCATTGTTATTGTTTTACCTCGTTCTATCTATTATTTTTATATTTTTTTATTTGTTATATATTTATTTATCTATCTATTTAATTAATTAAGTTATTCTACCTTGTTCTAGCTCAATGCATGTGTAATGATTTGATGTGTATGAACAGTACCCAAGACAAGCTTTTCACCGTATCTTGGTACATGTGACAATAAGAATCAAAAACCAAAAACCAAAACCAGATAAAACAAAACCAAAGCAACATGCACAAAAGTTTGGAAGAAGTCAGTAGGTCAGGCAGTAACTACGGAGGTGAATAAACAATCGACATTTCAGGCTGAGACCCTTCTTCAGGACTGGAAAGGAAGGGGGAAGACACCAGAATAAAAATGCAGGGGAGGGGAAGGAGGATAGCTGGAGGGTGATAGGTGAAGTCAGGTGGCTGGGAAGGGTAAAGGGCTGGAGAAGAAGGAATCTTATAGGAGAGGAGAGTGGACCGTAGGGGAAAGGGAAGGGGCATCGGGGGAGGAGATGGGCAAGTGAGAAGAGGTAAGAGGGCAGAGTGGGGAATAGAATAAGAAGGGATGGTGAGGGAAACATTTTCTTACTGGAAGGAGAAATTGATGTTCATGCCAACAGGTTGGAGGCTGCCCAGATGGAATATAAGGTGTTGTTCCTCCACCTCTAATCTTGGGATAAGAGGAAGCCAGGGACTGACATGTCAGAACGCAAATGGGATTGGGAATTAAAATGCTTGGCCACTGGGAAGTTCCGCTTTTGACTGTTGGATTGGAGGCGCTCAACAAAATGGTCTCCCAATTTATGATGTACGAACAGACCCACAAGGGCTCAACAACAAACTTCTCAGTTATGTTTGCAGATTCCTCAGTGGTCATTTGCCTCCCTCCTCCCATCTCCTGTCCCTCCTCTCCGGAATGCAGAACTCAGAGATATCTGCCTCTCTGTGAGCCTGACCCTTTGATCACTCCAACTACAGCAGCCATTGTTAGGGCTGTCAAACCCCAATGGAACAGAATTCATTCCCAAACCTCTTCACTTTGCTTCACCATACCCAGCTCCTTCACAAAGCGTAATACCTCCTGTCACAATATCTCTTCATGTGGATTGGTATATCACGAGACAGTTATGTGATTGATTATGCTCCTGTGGATCATCTTGAGACATATTGTTACGCTAAAGGCATTTGAAAGATGCAATGTTTGTACGTGTGGATGACTCAAGTCAGCCTTTTTTTAGTGGGAGCTGTGTTGATATTTGATTCAACAAGAGTCGAATCTATCCACTGAGATGAGTCATCAGAAAGCATTGTGCGTCTGCACCAGGGGCTGTTTCTAAATGCACTTTCCCCCATGGAAGCCTGGCACTTATAGACCTGCTGCTGCTGAGACTGTCCTCGGACACGTTACAGTCTGATTCACATTGTCAAAGGCTTACAGAGCTCTCTTCCCAGCAAGAAGCCAACTCCCCCCTCCTACCCCCACCAACTCTCTCAATAGAAATGAACTGCTCCATTTATTTCATGTGGGATAATACCAAAGTTTAAATTTCAAAATAAATTTATTTATCAGACTACATATATCACCCTGAGATTCATTTTCTTGCAGGCATTCGCATTGTAAAAAAGAACTACAATAATCAATGAAAATCTACACATAAAGACTGACAAGCAACCAATGTGCATAAGGTGGAAAAATGCAGACATACAAAATAAACCATAGACAAACAACACCGGGAACATGAGTTGTCGAGTCATTGAAAGTTGATTTCAGTGATGGGCGACACGGTAGCGTAGTGGTTAGCACAACGCTTGGCGACATGGGTTCAATTCCTGCTGGTGCCTATGAGGAGTTTCTACGTTCTCTCTGTGAACACGTGTGCTTCCTCTGGGTGCTCTAGGTTTTCTCCTGTGGTCCAAAAAACGTAATGGTAGGTTAATTGGTCATTGTAAATTGTCCCGTGCTTAGGTTAGGGTTAAATTGGGGTTGCTGGGTGGCGCGACCTTCAGGGGCTGGGATGGCCCATTCCACGCTGTATCTCAATCAATCAATAAATACATAGAACATAGAACAGTACAGCACAGTACAGGCCCTTTGGCCCACAATGTTGTGCCGACCCTCAAACCCTGCCTCCCATATAAGCCCCCACCTTAAATTCATCCATATACCTGTCAAGTAGTCTCTTAAACTTCACTAGTGTGTCTGCCTCCACCACTGACTCAGGCAGTGCATTCCATGCACCAACCACTCTCTGAGTAAAAAACCTTCCTCTAAAATCCCCTTTGAACTTCCCACCCCTTATCTTAAAGCCATGACCTCTTGGTGCCCTGGGGAAGAGGTGCTGGCTGTCCACTCTATCTATTCCTCTTATTATCTTGTACACCTCTATCGTGTCTCCTCTCATCCTCCTTCTCTCCAAAGAGTAAAGCCCTAGCTCCCTTAATCTCTGATCATAATCCATACTATCTAATCCAGGCAGCATCCTGGTAAATCTCCTCTGTACCCTTTCCAATGCTTCCACATCCTTCCTATAGTGAGGCGACCAGAACTGGACACAGTATTCCAAGTGTGGCCTAAGCAGAGTTTTATAGAGCTGCATCATTACATCGCAACTCTTAAACTCTATCCCTCGACTTATGAAAGCTAACACCCCATAAGCTTTCTTAACTACCCTATCCACCTGTGAGGCAACTTTCAGGGATCTGTGGACATGTACCCCCAGATCCCTCTGCTTCTCCACACTACCAAGTATCCTGCCATTTACTTTGTACTCTGCCTTGAAGTTTGTCCTTCCAAAGTGTACCACCTCACACTTCTCCGGGTTGAATTCCATCTGCCACTTCTCAGCCCACTTCTGCATCCTATCAATGTCTCTCTGCAATCTTCGACAATCCTCCACACTATCTACAACACCACCAACCTTTGTGTCGTCTGCAAACTTGCCAACCCACCCTTCTACTCCCACATCCAGGTCATTAATAAAAATCATGAAAAGTAGAGGTCCCAGAACCGATCCTTGTGGGACACCACTAGTCACAATCCTCCAATCTGAATGTACTCCCTCCACCACCACCCTCTGCCTTCTGCAGGCAAGCCAATTCTGAATCACCTGGCCAAACTTCCCTGGATCCCATGCCTTCCGACTTTCTGAATAAGTCTACCGTGTGGAACCTTGTCAAATGCCTTACTAAAATCCATATAGATCACATCCACTGCACTACCCTCATCTATATGCCTGGTCACCTCCTCAAAGAACTCTATCAGGCTTATTAGACACGATCTGCCCTTCTCAAAGCCATGCTGACTGTCCCTGATCAGACCATGATTCTCTAAATGCCCATAGATTCTATCTCTAAGAATCTTTTCCAATAGCTTTCCCACCACAGACGTAAGACTCACTGATCTATAATTACCCAGACTATCCCTACTACCTTTGTTGAACAAGGGGACAACATTCGCCTCCCTCCAATCCTCCGGAACCATTCCTGTGGACAATGAGGACATAAAGATCCTAGCCAGAGGCTCAGCAATCTCTTCCCTTGCCTTGTGGTGCAGCCTGGGGAATATTCCATCAGGCCCCGGGGACTTATTCATCCTAATGTATTTTAACAACTCCAACACCTCCTCTCCCTTAATATCAACATGCTCCAGAACATCAACCTCACTCATATTGTCCTCTCCATCATCAAGTTCCCTCTCATTCATGAATACCGAAGAGAAGTATTCATTGAGGACCTCGCTCACTTCCACAGCCTCCAGGCACATCTCCCCACCTTTATCTCTAATCGGTCCTACCTTCACTCCTGTCATCCTTTTTCTCTTCACATAATTGAAGAATGCCTTGGGGTTTTCCTTTACCCTACTCGCCAAGGCGTTCTCATGCCCCCTTCTTGCTCTTCTCAGCCCCTTCTTAAGCTCCTTTCTTGCTTCCCTATATTCCTCAATAGACCCATCTGAACCTTGCTTCCTAAACCTCATGTATGCTGCCTTCTTCCACCTGACTAGATTTTCCACCTCACTTGTCACCCATGGTTCCTTCACCCTACCATACTTTATCTTCCTCACCGGGACAAATTTATCCCTAACATCCTGCAAGAGATCTCTAAACATCGACCACATGTCCATAGTACATTTCCCTGCAAAAACATCATCCCAATTCACACCCGCAAGTTCTAGCCTTATAGCCTCATAAATTGCCCTTCTCCAATTAAAAATTTTCCTGTCCTCTCTCATTCTATCCTTTTCCATGATAATTATAAAGGCCAGGGAGCGGTGGTCACTGTCCCCCAGATGCTCACCCACTGAGAGATCTGTGGCCTGACCCGGTTCATTACCTAGTACTAGATCTAGTATGGCATTCCCCCTAGTTGGCCTGTCCACATACTGTGACAGGAATCCATCCTGGACACATTTAACAAACTCTGCCCCTTCTAAACCTCTGGATCTAATCAGGTGCCAATCAATATTAGGGAAGTTAAAGTCACCCATGATAACAACCCTGTTATTTCTGCACCTTTCCAAAATCTGCCTCCCAATCTGCTCCTCTGTATCTCTGCTGCTACCAGGGGGGCTATAGAATACCCCCAACAGAATAACTGCTCCCTTCCTGTTCCTGACTTCCACCCATACTGACTCAAAAGAGGATCCTGCTACATTACCCACCCTTTCTGTAGCTGCAATAGTCTCCCTGACCAGTAATGCCACCCCTCCTCCCCTTTTCCCCCCTCTCTCTGCCTTTTAAAGCACTGAAATCCAGGAATATTGAGAATCCATTCCTGCCCTGGTGCTAGCCATGTCTCTGTAATGGCCACTACATCATAATTCCATGTATGTATCCAAGCTCTCAGTTCATTTCCTTTGTTCCTGATGCTTCTTGCATTGAGGTACACACACTTCAGCCCTTCTGCCTTACTACCTTTACACCGTTTATTCTGCTTCTCTTTCCTCAAAGCCTCTCTGTATGTTAGATCTGGCTTTACTCCATGCACCTCTTCCACTGCTCTATTGCTCCAGGTCCCATCCCCCTTGCAAGTTAGTTTAAACCCTCCCGAACCATGCTAGCAAACCTACCTGCCAGGATATTGCTACCCCTCGGGTTCAGGTGCAACCCATCCAATCTGTACAGGTCCCACCTTCCCCAGAAGAGATCCCAATGATCTAAAAATTTAAAACCCTGCTTCCTGCACCAGCTCCTCAGCCACGCATTCAACTGCCATCTCCTCCAATTCTTACCATCACTGTCACGTAGCACTGGCAGCAATCCTGAGAACGCCACCCTTGAGGTCCTGTTCTTCAGCCTTCTGCCTAGTTCCCGAAACTCACACTTCAGGACCTCATCCCTCTTCCTGCCTCTGTCGTTGGTCCCAACATGTATCACGACTTCTGGTTGCTTTCCCTCTCGTACCAGGATGTCCTGCACCCGGTCAGAGACATCCCGGACCCTGGCACCCGGGAGGCAACAAACCATGTGGGTGTCCTTCTCACGTCCACAAAATCTCCTGTCTGCTCCCCTGACTATGGAGTCTCCAATGGCGACAGCTCTCCTCTTCTCCGTCCCACCCTTCTGCACCACCGGGTCAGACTCAGTGCCGGAGGCCCTGCCACCGTGGCTCACACCTGGTCGGTCGTCCCCGCCAACAGTATCCAGGATGGTAAACTTATTATTCAGGGGAATGGCTACAGGGGTGTTTTGTACTACAAACCAGTTCAGTGTGTATCTCAGTAAATGATTGAATTTATGGGAATTTCATCTCATAAAAGAATTAACACCTGACTACACTTAAATACAAGCGATTTTGCAGCTACTGGAAACCCAGAGTAACACACACAAACTGCTGGAGGAACTTAACAAATCAGGCAGCATCTACGGAGGGGAATAAATGGTTGACGTTTTCGGCTGAGAGTCTTGGGCCAAGGACAGAATGAGACAATACTCACATTGGATGAGCAACACCTCATAATCTGTCTGGGTAGCCTCCAACCTGATAGCATGAGCATCAATTTCTCCAAATTCCATTATTTTCTCCTCCCTCCCCCTTCTCTCTTTTTCCATTCCTCATTATGGTTTCCATCTCTCACCTTCTACTCTCCTCACCTGCCCATCACCTCCCTCCAGCTTCCCTCTTCCATCCCTTCTTTCCATTATCCCCTCCTATCAGATTCCTTCTTCTTCAGCCCTTTGTCTCTTCCACCTATCATCTCCCCGACTCTTACCTCCTCTCCCCTACACCCCCTCCCACTTTGCCCCTCACCTGGCTTCACCTATCACCTGCCAGCTGGTCCCCCCTTTGCCAATCTTCCTATTCTGGCTTCTGACCCCTTCCTTTCCAGTCCTGGCCTGAAATGTCAACTGCTCATTCTCCTCCACAG
The DNA here is from genome assembly GCF_963921235.1 of Mobula hypostoma. Classification (NCBI taxonomy): domain Eukaryota; kingdom Metazoa; phylum Chordata; class Chondrichthyes; order Myliobatiformes; family Myliobatidae; genus Mobula; species Mobula hypostoma. The sequence continues at coordinate 171,683,592 of NC_086098.1, read as the reverse complement.
ATACTGCCTGACCTGCTGAGTTCCTCCAGTATCCAGTATCTGAACAAGCTCTTAGTTCCACGTCCAAAATCTCACCGAATGTTAAATTTTGCCAAGTGCCTTGGGGACCTTTCATGTTGGTGGAGGTGTTGTTCACAGGAATCGATTTGTGATGGCAATAAAACAGTAAGACTTAGGAGTACAATTCGGCCCTTCGGCCCATCGAGTCTCTTCCACCATTTGATTATCTTTGATTTATTTTCCCTCTCAATGCCATTCTCTTGCCTGCTCCCCATATTCTTTGACACCCTTACTAAATCACAAACCTATCAAACTCTGCTTTAAATATACCCAATAACTCACCACCCTCTTGTTGTGTATTCAATATTTCAGTAACATTTGAGTAATTGTGTGTGTATATATAGATATATAGTTTGATTAAATATTCTTGTTCGTTTAAATAATTAATTACAGTTTATACGTATAAATACATGTATTGCATACGTCATCACACTACCACGTGGTATATGCGCGTTTTGTTTTAAGTAAACTTAAAGTTACACTCGAATTTCAGACTCCCTGTGTTTTCTTTGAATTGATTTAATGTTTTGACATTACAAAACATAACATTGGTGATGAGATATTTTTAAAATGAACCTGACATGGCTACCAATCTGTTAAAATGGAGTCAGATGTTCAAAATGAAATAACAGGCAGCGGGAGCATTAGCAAGTAAAAAAGGCAGCCCAGCACATGGAGAGACAGTCGAGTTTAAGATGAAGGCAGCCAGCACAAGCTCTTCAGAAGGGAGAACACGATTGAGTTTTTTATAAGGCAGTAAATGTACGAATTCAGAGTGCATTAACTGTGAGTACCAGGTGATAATAATCATTAAAAAAAAGAAATGGCTAGGTACATCGAAAAGATTGATGAGCTTGATTACACATTGGGTAATTGGCTCGTGTATACTAAGCTATTGGAACAGTACTTTGAAGCAAATGAAATAGCCATTGAGAAGTGAGTGCTGGTTTTGTTAAGTGCATCAGGTTTAAAGGCATACAGTTTGCTTCGAAGTCTGACTGCTCCAACCAAACCATCAGAAATGAGCTTTGGCGCTATTGTAAAAGTGATGCAGCAGGACTGAGAACCAGAGCCACTGGTGATTGCAGAACACTTTAGGTTTCATAAGCAGAATCAAAAAGAAGGCAGTCCATTTCAGCAAACCTGGCTGAATTGAAGTGATTGTGTGAGCATTGTCAGTTCAGTATAATGGTCTTAATGATACACTGAGAGATACCTGACGAAGGGTTCCAGCCCAAAACGTTGACTGATCGTTTCCACGGATGCTGCCTGTCCTGCTGAGTCCCTCCAGCATGTTGTGAGTGTTGCTTTGACTCCAGCATCTGCAGGGTATTTTGTGTTCACTGAGAGATTGTTTAGTGTGTGGAATCTTAAAAGAAAGTATTCAAAAACAGCTCCTAATTGAAACACAGCTTACATTCAAAAGAGTAATCAAAATCGCTATGTCAATGGAAACAGCAGACAGAGACGCAATTGAGTTGCAGTTCGGAATGAAAATGAGTGTAAACAAAACTGCATCATCGAAACAGAAACCAGTCTGGCCGAATAAATTGTGTTACCATTGTGGCAGGGGCTCACATACTCAAAACAAAAGCAGACTTAAAGGCGAAACTTGTAGAAAATGTAAGAAAGTAGGGCACATACAGACAAAAATAAATGGTCTGCACAGGGAAGCAAAGAAGATAAGAGTACAAGTTGGAGTTTCCGAAAGAGCACTGACCTGCACGCTGTTGATGAAAAATCTGATAATGATGACAGTGACACAGGACTGTGTAGCTTTGAGATTTAGAGTGTGAAAACTAACAACGGACAAGTAATATGGCTTACACCAGAAGTGAACAGCAAATTAATTAAAATGGAATTGGACACTGGTTCGGCTGTTCAATCTTTCCATAACATGAGTTTGAATGGCATTTCAAAGATAGTAAACTGAAGCCCTTAGATATCCAAGTAAGAACTTATACTTGAGAAAGATAACTCCTGTGGGAATGATATCCATAACTGAAATACAACAAACAACAAGCCACATTGGGCCTGTATGTGATAAAAATGGAAGGGCCATCATTGTGAAGGTGTGATTGGCTGAGACAATTACAGCTTGACTGGAGATCCATCCACCATTTGCATGTCACATCCCCTACAATAGTCACCCGAAAACAAATTAAGTAAGCTACTGGATGTTGCTGTACCTGTCTCCATACTGAACACTATGAACCATTGTCCAACAGAGGACAAACAGGTGTTGGTGCCAATGGGTCGGAAAGCATATTGGACCCAAGGAAGGACCATGCTGCTCAGAGAAAGCGTGAAAGTGATGAAAGCAGTGGTCGGACTACAATAGGTTTTGTAGACAACATATCTGAGAAAGCTTCTGATATGTTAATCAGGCAGTTACTTGCAAAATCTGGTTTTGTTTTAAGCTGGAAGAAAGTTCAAGGAGCTTCAGGAAAGTTGCAAGCATTTGGCTTTTGTTGGTATAATGAACCAGAATGTATCTGTGTGCATTAAAGTTATTGTATGAACTTCAAGCTGCTTGTAAAAGTAGATGAAGACTAAAGCCCAGCTGGATGAATGGAAGGTCAAAATGAAAGGAGTCAATAAAGATACGAAAGGGAGCAATAGAAGGATTAATAAGCAAATACTCCAGTGAACGACTAAATGTGCCTTCCCAAGATCAAGATGCACAAACTAGAAGAAGAGATAGAGAAAGAACGTGAGAAAGAAAAAGAAAGGGATCAAAGTAGATTGAGGGTGAAAAGGAGAAGAAAGGTGTACAGGGCTGTCAGAACCATTTCCTGCCGTCTCTGAGTCAACTCCGACAACTACCATGGGGGAGGTGTCAGAACCTGAGATTGTTTTCCCAGCCACAAGTCTCACTTGCCAAGCAGAGTGAGCCCCCCTTCTCAAGAAGGCCGTTATCCCACAAGAGAATGAAAGCCTCCAAAGCAATGAAATTTTTTAGCCTAAATAAGGACACTATCACGCTACCATGTGATAATATGGTGTCTTGCTTAAAGTAAACTCAAAGTTACACTTGTATTTCAGACTCTCCACGCTTTCTTTGAATTAATTTAATGTTTTGAAGTTACAAAACGTAACAACTCTGGCTAAAGAAATTCCTCCTCAATTCTATCCTACTCTGAAGCTGTGCCCTTTGTCCTAGACTCCCCCACTACTGGAAATATCCTCTCCACATCCACGTTATCTAGGCCTTTCAATATTGGGTAAGTTTCAATGAGATTACCCCCTCATTCTGCTAAACTTCAGTGAATACAGCCCTGATCCATCAAATGCACCTCACGAGTTAATCCTTTCATCGCCACGTCAGTTTTTGGAAACCTCCTCTGTACCTTCTCCAATACCAGCACATCCTGTCTTAGATATGGAGACTAAAATTGCTCACAATAGTCCAAGTGTGGTCTGACCAATGCCTTATAAAGCTTCTGCATTACATCCTTGCTTTTATATTCTGGTGCTCTTGAAATGAATGCTAACATTGCATTTACCTTCATTACTACCAACCCAAACTGGAAGTTAATTCTGCCTGAGTACTCCCACATCCCTCTTCACCTCCATGGTGAATTAGCTCCAGAAATCGAGCCACAAAGCCATCAATTCCATCATTCAAATCATTGACATACAATGTAAAAAGAAGCAGTAGCAACACCAACCCCTGTGGAACACCACTAGTCACTGGCAGCCAACCAGAAAAGGCTCCCTTTATTCCCACTCTTTGCCTCCTGCCAAGATATCAATCTTCTATCTAGCAACACACATAAAAGTTGCTGGTGTATGCAGCAGGCCGGGCAGCATCTCTAGGAAGAGGTACAGTCGACGTTTCAGGCCGAGACCCTTCGTCAGGACTAACTGAAGGAAGAGCTAGTAAGAGATTTGAAAGTGGGAGGGGCAGGGGGAGATCCGAAATGATAGGAGAAGACAGGAGGGGGAGGGATGGAGCCAAGAGCTGGACAGATGATTGGCAAAAGGGATATGAGAGGATCATAGGACAGGAGGCCTAGGGAGAAAGAAAAGGAGGGGGGGAAGCCCAGAGGATGGGCAAGGGGTATAGTGAGAGGGACAGAGGGAGAAAAAGCAGAGAGAGAAAAAGAATGTGTGTGTATAAATAAATAACAGATGGGGTACGAGGGGGAGGTGGGGCATTAGCAGATGTTTGAGAAGTCATTGGTCATGCCATCAGGTTGGAGGCTACCCAGACGGAATATAAGGTGTTGTTCCTCCAACCTGAGTGTGGCTTCATCTTTACAGTCGAGGAGGTTGTGGATAGACATATCAGAATGGGAATGGGACGTGGAATTAAAATGTGGGGCCACTGGGAGATCCTGCTTTCTCTGGCGGACAGAGCATAGGTGTTCAGCAAAGCGGTCTCCCAGCCTGCATCGGGTCTCACCAATATATAAAAGGCCACATCAGGAGCACCGGACACAGTATATCACCCCAGCCGATTCACAGGTGAAGTGTCTTCTATCTATGCTAGTATCTTTCCCTATAATACCATGGGCTCTTACTGTATCTTATTTAGCAGCCTGTCAAAGACCTTCTGAAAATCCAAGTAAACAACATCCAATTACTCTCCTTTGTCTATCTATCCTGCCTGTTATTTCCTCAAACAATTCCAACAGATTTGTCAAGCAAGATTTCCCCTTAAGGAAACTATGCTGACTTTGGCCTATTTTATCATGTGTCTCCAAGTAGCCCGAAACCCCATGTTTAATAATGGTCTCCAATATGTACCAACTACTGAACTCAGTAAAGCCCCCCTTTCTTCCTATTCTTGGCCTCCTGCCCGTCACCCAGTCCTCTGTTGCTCCAGAATGCTTACCTTCCACAGGGCAGAGCGCCAGTTACTGTGCGAGCGCTCTGCCCCTGCCCCCACTGGGTCTTCGCCCTCCAGAACCGATCCAGTGCAGTCCTCGTAGAACAGGTGGAGGTAGGAACGGACCCCGTACCTTTGCTCATCCGCCGGGCCGGCCCGTGTGTGGGATGTGCAGAAGTCTGCACAGCCCGCCATGGAAATCCCTGGAAAACAGACATGGGACAATCTCTCTGGTCCATGGAAAGCAGGGAAAAGGATGGAAAACCAAACAGCTACCCGGCTAATCCTGCCCACAGCTTATGTACTGACTATTCAACACAGGGTGAGACTCGGGAGATGCACCACCAGGCCTGAAGACAGCTTGCACTCCTCTGTTATAAAACCATTAAACAGATATCTTGTACAATACTATGGACTCTTGACTTCATAATCACCCTCATTATGGCCTTCTGCCTTATTGTTTATCTGTAACTGTTACACTTTATTCTGCATTGTTACTGCTTTATCCTGTTCTACCTCAATACACTGTGCAACAATTTGATCTGTACGAACAGTATGCGAGACAAACTCTTCACTGCCTCTCTGTGCTTGTGACAATAATAAACCAACTCCAATTCTTCCCTCATCAGTACCGCATGGGTTTCCTCCGGGTGCTCTGGTTTTCTCCCACAGTCTGAAGATGCACCAGTTGGCATGAAAATGGTCGGAGTCGACGTTCCCTCCCCCTTGATTAGGCGAGGATTAAATGAGCAGCACAGTTTGTTGGGCAGGAAGGGCCTTTTCCACACCGTACCTCTAAACGAATAGGATAGATAGATACTTGGAACTACTCATCCTACCCCACACACACACACACACACACACACACACACACACGTGCAGACACACACACACACACACACACACACACACACACGAGCACACACGTGCACACGCACACAGAGACACACGTGTGCACACACACAGAGACACACGTGCACACACACAGACACACGTGCACGCACACACACAGAGACAGAGACACACATGCACACACACACACAGACAGACACACACACACACAGACACACACACACACACACACAGAGACACATGTACACACACACACACACACACACACACAGGGACAGAGACACATGTGCACACACACACACACACACACACAGACACACGTGCACACACACACACAGAGACACACGTGCACACACACACAGACACACGTGTGCACACACACAGAGACACACGTGCACACACGTACACACACACACAGAGACACACATGCACACACACACAGACACACGTGTGCACACACACAGAGACACACGTGCACACACACACAGACACATGTGTGCACACACACACAGACACACGTGATTTAAATATTGCTATTCAGACGCACATAGCCGTCCAGGCGCATGATACTGCTTCTTGCTCTAAGTCGACCTTGAGGCCCACAGCTTCTAGCTTTGTGTGTGAGAAGGTTACACTCCCCCTCATTTCGCACGTTCATTCTGTGACTATGGTCTCCCTGATATTCTCAGCTCAGCTGCTGGGCACAGTTTGATTCTCTCAGCCATATGCATCTTTTCATGATTTGAGACTCTTTTATTCTGCTGAACTGCGTCATCAATGCAGTCTTTCACCATATTGTACTTCCCCATACCAGGTAAGCAGAGTTTCAGTTCACTTAAAACATTGGATCAATTCCAGCGCTGGGCCGATTTGGAAAGGTCAGATACGGGTCAGAACACGGCTTGGGTTCAGGCCCAAAGTGCATCAATGCTGGGGTGGGGGGGTCTGGGTCCTAGTGTGGGAGACGAACCGGTGCTTGGACCCAGCACTGAGGCCAAGGCTATGTCCTGCTCAGGCTTTGTGTCTGCGAGCTCTGCAATGATTTGCCCTGCTGTGTGATGAACTGAAGCTGAGGCTGCTCTGGGCTTCGGGTCTATGGACTCACTTTTGTTCTCAACGCTGAGGCTTGCATGATTTGTGTTGTTTTTTCTCTCTGCACATTCAGTGTTGGCTTTTTTTAAATTGGGTTCTTTCAGGGTTCTTGTCTTGTGGCTGCCTGTAAACTGACAAATCCCAAGGTTGAATAATTTATACATTCTTTGATAATAAACATACTTTGAACTTTGACATTTTTAGCCTCAGTGAACTTCCTCCATAACATCTGAGGAAGCACGCGCTAACCCTGGAGAGAGCTCAGAGGGAGTTCATGAGAACGGTTCTGGGAACGAAAGGGTGACATATAACCAGTGTCTGGTGCCTCTGGGCCTGTACTTGACGGATAACAGGAGGAATCGCATTGAAACTGACCAGATAGACACTGAAGGTCTTGGCTAGTGTGGATGTGGAGGGGATGTGACCATCAGTAGGAGGGTCTAAAATCCGAGGGCACTGTCTCAGAAAAAGGGGATATTCCTTTAAAGTTATAGTCATATAACACCACCAGCAAGGAAACAGGCCCTTCAGCCCATCTAGTCCATGCTAAACTATTAATCTGCCTAGACCCGTTGACCTACACTTGGACCATAGCCCTTCATACCCTGCAGAGAGTGGTGTGGACAGTCCAGCGCATCTGTAGTTGTGAACTTCCCATGACTCAGGACACTTATAAGGACAGGTGTGTAAAAGGGGCCCATAGGATCATTAGGGACCCAAGACATCCCAACCACAATCTATTCCAGCTGCTACTATCCAGGAAACAGTACTGCAGCATAAAAGCCGGTACCAATAGGCTCCAGGACAGCTTCTTCCACCAGGCCATCAGACTGATTAACTCATACTGAATTTGAGTGTACTCTATGTTAAATTGACTGTTCTATTTATTATAAATTATTATAAATTACTATGATTGCACATTGCACATTTAGATGGAGATGTAACATAAAGGTTTTCACTCCTCATGTATGTGAAGGATGTAAGAAATAAAGTCAATTCAATTCAATCCCATCCATCCACCTATCCAAATTTCTCTTAAATGTTGAAATGGAATCCTAATAACCATTTCCACTAGCAACTCTTTCCACCTCTCAGCGCCCTCTGAGTGAAGAGGGTCCCTCCCATGTTCCCCTTAAACAGTTCAGTTTTCACCTTTAACCTGTCTCTTGTTCCAGCCTCACCCAAACTCAGTGGGAAAAGCATACTTGCATTTACCCTATCTATACGCTTGTCTCTGCCGGTGGCATGGGGGTATTCACACCTGGGCTTCAGAACAAGAGGTCCCAGGTTCAAATCCGGCCGGCTCCATGGTGGGTTGAGCGTTGCAAATCGGCCTCGTGAAAGCAGACAAATGCTAAAGAAAAGGCAAGGTTGTAGCCTGTGCCCAAGCAAGGTGTGGGGAGGAACTATACCTGTCATTATTTAGTATACCTCCATCAAATCTCCACTCATCTTAAAGCCAAGATGAGGAGGAATTTCTTCACTCGAGAGACATTCTGTACTGATCAATAAACCGTTTACACTCTAGCTGTATGTGCCTAAGACTTTTGCACGGACAGCTGGGATTTTTAAAAAAATAAAACCTATCTCTTTTGTCTCCAGTGCTGCAGAATTACAGACACTCCAAGATGCCACATTAGCCAAGGCATACAGATTCTATCCCTCCACTCGAATCCAACCAGAGAGTGGCACGTTGGAGCTGCTGGAATACAGGTTCAGTGATCCAGGTTCAATCCAGCTGCATCCGTCATTAAGGACCCCCATCACCCAGGACAAGTAATGCAAAAAGAGAAAAAAAAATAGCGAGGCAGTGTTCGTGGGTTCAATATCCGTTCAAAATCTAATGGCGGGCGGGAAGAGTTGTTCCTGAATCGTTGAGCGTGTACCTCCTTCTTGATGGTAGCAATGAGAAGAGGGCATGTCCTGGGTGATGGGGTCTTTAAATATTGATGCTGCCTTTTTGAGACACTGCCTTTAGAAGGTGTAAAATTGACACAACATTCACCGGATGTGAGCCACAAGCCAAGAACATTGGGCTTGCCCTTAGACTAGGCCAAGCTTAACTGGCACAAACTCAACTGTGTTTCGAGGTGGCTGAGATAAAAGCTATGCAAGTGCTGTAGTCCCAGTGAAGTAAGACTTAGAGGTTGGATGTGAGTTGAGATGTTGGGTTAAGGGCTGCAGTGTTGAGCTGACGTTAGACCATAAGACCATAAGACACAGGAGCAGAAGTAGGCCATTCAGCCCATCGAGTCTGCTCTGCCATTCCATCATGGCTGATTTATTCCGCCTCTCAACCCCAGTCTCCCACCTTCTCCCTGTAACTATTGACACCCTTATCACGAGCGCCCTGGTAGCATAGTGGTTAGTGCACCACTATTACAGCTAGGGGTGTCCACAGCTGAGAGTTCAATGCTAGTACCATTCTGTAAGGAGTCTCCTTACATCCACACTGTGGAATCTGCAGGTTTCCTCCGGGTCCTCCAGTTTCCTCCCACAGTCCAATGATATACCGGATAGGTTAATTGGTGATTGTAAATTGTCCTGTAATTAGGTTAGTGTTAATTGAGTTGTGGCATTGCTGGGGAGGCATGGCTCGAAGGGCGGGAAGGGCCTACTCTGTACTGGTTCCCAATGAACTAAGTACAAAGATAGGTGGAGGGGCAGGTAGTTTTGAGGAAGTAAAGAGGCTACAGAGGGACTGAGATTAGGAGAATGGGCAAAGATGCGGCAGATGGAATACGGTGTTGGGAAGTGTATGATCATGCACTTTGGTAGAAAAAATAAAAGCATAGACTATTTTCTAAACAGGGAGGGGGAGAAAATTCAAAAACCTGAGGTGCAAAAGGACTTGGGAGTCCTTGTGCAGGATTCCCTTAAGGTTAATTTGCAGGTTGAGCTGGTGGTGAAAAAGGCAAATGCAATGATCACATTCATTTTGAGAGGACTGGAACAGAAAAGCAAGCATGTAATGCTGAGGCTGTAAAGCCTCGCTTGGAGTATTGCGAGCAGTTTCGGATCCCTTGTCTCAGAAAGGATGTGCTGACATTGGAGGAAGTTCAAAGGAGGCTCTCAAAATAGATTCCAGGGTTGAAAGGTGTGTTTGATGGCTCTGGGCCTGTACTCACTGGAATTCAGAAGAATGTGGAGGGGGGGAGCGTGGGTTGGAATCTCATTGAAACCTATTGAATGTTGGAAGGCCTTGATAGAGTGGCTGTGGAGAGGATGTTTCCTGTGGTTGGGGAGTCTATTCTGATGACACAGCCTCAGAATAGAGGCTGAGGCTTTTATAATGGAGTTGAGGAGGAACTTCTTTAGAGTGGTGAGTCTGTGGAATTCATTCCCACAGGCGACTATGGGGACCAAATCATTGGGTATATTTAAAACCGAGGTTGATAGATTCTTGATTGGTCAGGGCATGACGGGATATGCGGGGAAAGGGAGGGGATTGGGGCTGAGAGGGAAAATTGGATTAGCCATATTGAAATGGCGGAGTATTCCAATGGGCCGAATGGCCTAATCCTGCTCCTATATTTTATGGTCTAAATTAGGCCATTCAGTCCATCGAGAAGGGAGGAAGAGAGAAAACAAGGAATTATAGACCGGTTAGCCTGACATCGGTGGTGGGAAAGATGCTGGAGTCAATTATAAAAGATGAAATTACGACACATCTGGATAGCAGTAACAGGATCGGTCCAAGTCAGCATGGATTTACAAAGGGGAAATCGTGCTTGACTAATCTTCTGGAATTTTTTGAGGATGTAACTATGAAAATGGACAAGGGAGAGCCAGTGGATGTAGTGTACCTGGACTTTCAGAAAGCCTTTGATAAAGTCCCACATAGGAGATTAGTGGGCAAAATTAGGGCACATGGTATTGGAGGCAGAGTACTGACATGGATTGAAAATTGGCTGGCTGACAGAAAACAAAGAGCGATTAACAGGTCCCTTTCGGAATGGCAAGCGGTGACCAGTGGGGTACTGCAGGGTTCAGTGCTGGGACCGCAGCTGCTTACAATATATATTAAAGATTTAGATGAGGGAATTAAAAGTAACATTAGCAAATTTGCCGATGACACAAAGCTGGGTGGCAGTGTGAAATGTGAGGAGGATGTTATGAGAATGCAGGGTGACTTGAACAGGCTGGGTGAGTGGGCAGATGCTCGGCAGATGCAGTTTAATGTGGATAAATGTGAGGTTATCCACTTTTGTGGTAAGAACAGGAAGGCAGATTATTATCTAAATGGAGTCAAGTTAGGAAAAGGGGAAGTACAACGTGATCTAGGTGTTCTTGTTCATCAGTCACTGAAAGCAAGCATGCAAGTACAGCAGGCAGTGAAGAAAGCTAATGGCATGCTGGCCTTCATAACAAGGGGAATTGAGTATAAGAGCAAAGAGGTCCTTCTGCAGCTGTACAGGGCCCTGGTAAGACCACCCCTGGAGGACTCTGTGCAGTTTTGGTCTCCAAATTTGAGGAAGGACATTCTTGCTATTGAGGGAGTGCAGCATAGGTTCACAAGGTTAATTCCCGGGATGGCGGGACTGTCATATGTTGAAAGATTGGAGCGACTGGGCTTGTATACTCTAGAATTTAGAAGGCTGAGAGGGGATCTTACTGAAACATATAAGATTATTAAGGGATTGGACACGCTGGAGGCAGGAAGTATGTTCCCGCTGATGGGTGAGTCCAGAACCAGAGGCCACAGTTTAAGAATAAGGGGTAGGCCATTTAGAACGGAGTTGAGGGAAAACTTTTTCACCCAGAGTGTGGTGGATATAGGGAATGCTCTGCCCCAGAAGGCTGTGGAGGCCAAGTCTCTGGATGCTTTCAAGAAAGAGATGGATAGAGCTCTTAAAGATAACGGAATCAAAGGTTATGGGGATAAGGCAGGAACTGGATACTGATTGTGGATGATCAGCCATGACCACAGTGAATGGTAGTGCTGACTCAAAGGGCCGAATGGCCTACTCCTGCACCTATTGTCTATTGAGTTTGCTCCGCCATTCCATCATGTCTGATCTATTATCCCTCTCAACCACATTTTCCTGCCTTCTCCCCATAACCTTTGACTCCTTACCGTGAGTGCCATAGTTTGCTCAACGCTATTACAGCTCGGGGCATCTGAAGTTTGGAGTTCAATTCTGTTTCGATATTTGTGTGATGAACGAAAAAAAGAGCAATGCACACAAAATGCCTGAGGGACTCAGACAGCATCCATGGAAAGGAATAAGCAGTTGACGTTTCAAGCCAAGACCTTTCATCTTCTTCTCCCCTACCTTTCCAGTCCCAATGAAGGGTCTCAGCCCGAAACATCAACTGTTTATTCTCCTCCATAGATGCTGCCTGGCCTGCAGATTTCCTCCAGCATTTTGTGTCTGTTGCTCTGGATTTCCAGCATCTGCAAAATCTCTTATGTTTCTAATCCAAAAACAACCACGTGTCATCTTGTGTGAGCATACTACACGGACTGAGCACCATTATAACTGAGTATACCATACAGACTGTGTGTCATTTTAACCCCGCAGCGGACACAGACTGAGCACCACTTTAACAGGGCTGATGCACAGATCGAGCATCATCTATCCAGCGGGGGCAAAGACAAGCAAGTGAGGGGAGCGCAGAACGACCATTCCTCAGAGTACAGTAGCAATGCATCACTGGAGATTTGTTCCAGAGCACCTGTGCTTCTAAGTATAAACAATGCCGGGAGTGGCGGTGGTGGGGGAATGACACTGAGTGGGAATGAACAACTGCCATGATGGTATAGCTGTTATCACAAAGCTAGTACAGCTCGGGGCATCAGACTTCGGAGTTTAATTCCGGCGCCAGCTAGCTGTAAGGAGTTTGTACGTTCTCCCTGTGACCACCTGGGTTTACTCCAAGTGCTCCGGTTTCCTCCCACAGTCCAAAGACCACAGTAGGTTAATTGGTCTTTGTAGTTGGTCCTGTGATTAGGCTAGGGTTAAATAGCTGGATTGCTGGGCGGTGCGGCTCGTTAGATCAGATGGGCCTTTTCAGCACTGTATCTCTGAAATAAAATAACTAAAATAATGAACTCCCCCAAATCAGTGTCAGCTCCTTGACACAAATTTCAAAAGCAGTCACTGCTTTCAACTACATGGATTGAGTAGACAGTCATCATCATTATGTGCCGTGTCGTATGACATCATCATGTGCCATGTCGTATGACATCATCGTTATGTGCCGCGTCGTACGGCATGGGTGATCATGGTCCCATGACCATGATTGCTCTTGGCAAATTTTTCTACAGAAGTGGTTTGCCATTGCCTTCTTCTGGGCAGCGTCTTTACAAGAGGGTGACCCCAGCCATTATAAATACCCTTATGCCTGGTGTCAGTGGTCACATAACCAGGACCTGGGATATGCACCAGCTGCTCATACAACCATCCACCACCTGCTCGGCTGACTTCACGTGACCCTGATCGGAGGCTAAGCAGGTGCTACACCTTGCCCAAGGGTGACCTGCAGGCTAGCAGAGAGAGGGAGCACCTGACACCTCCTTTGATAGGGATGTACGTACCTCCACCGGCCACTCAAAGTACATAGACCGAATATAACTTTAACAGGACAAGTCTATGAATCCCTCAACCCCATCAACTTCCAAAAATGTATTAACCTCCACCTAAAAGATTTATATTGAGTTAGCCTCCACAGCTCTGGGGTAGAGAATTCCACAGATGCTGTCTGACCCACTAAGTGGTTCCAGCATTTTCTGCATTCACTCCTACTGAACGTGATAGAAATCTGTAGAATCCTGAGGAACACACACAAAGTGCTGGAGGAGCTCAACATCTCAGGCAGCATCTATGGAACGGAATAAACAAAGGCAGGTGAGGGCAGGGCTCAGCTCCAACCAACACAGGAAGACTATTCCTCAGAGGATGGTAGTGATGCTTCACCAGATTTGTTCCAGACCACCTGGTTGTCTATCTTAAAGGATCTGTAGACTCGTTCTCACTGAAAAAGGTACATGGACCAAGAATAATGTTGACTGGACGATCCCACGAATGAAGCATCACATAAACTGAGCATGCCACACATAATGGTATATGGGAGGAGGTACTGCAGCCTGAAGACACACACTCAACATTTTTGGGGCAGCTTCTTCACCACCGCCATCAGATGTCTGAACCCATGAACACTACCTCAGTATTCTGCACTCTTTTTACACTAAATATTTCTTTTATATTTTTCTTGCTTACTGCCCATTACAGCAGCAGCAATGAAAGCTCTCCATTTTCATTGCTGTTTCTGTAATAACCATTTTTTTGACCAGTCAGGTTTGTTAGCCCTGAGCTGAATCGCCAAACCTGGAGGACCGGTGGACAACTCTTAGTTAGGCCTTTACCCTTTGACCTTTTTGGCAGGGATGACCCAACCAAGAACCAAAGCACAAAGCCCTGACTCCAGCCAACACAGCTCTCCTGGTTATTGAGGCATTTTCAATATATCGCACTGTACTGCCGCAGGAAGACAAGGAATATCATGACAATGTCAGTGATAGTAAACCTGATTCTGATAATGAGCATATTTTAAATGGTTCCCATTGTGTATTTAATATTTCAGTAGTATTCATGTAATACTGTAAATATATTGTTTGATTAAGCATTCTCTGTTCATTTAAATAATTCTTCGTGGGTTATATGTAACAATCAGTGATTTGCATACATCATGTCGCTACCATGTGATAAAGCAAAAATGAGACCAGGACAAGTTCTCCTGGGCTCCCGTCTTTTTGCTTTCAATGAGATTTCAGTTTTGGAGTTACAAGACATAGCAGCTCGCTTGTATATGACAAAGAAGGGTTCACCTAAGTTTTGTGAGGACATTTCTCTCCTGATAAAACTTAACTGCACTCTCCTTTGGGATCTACAAGGGCACAAAAATGAAACAAGCATTTTCCATTCATGAGAATTGAGATGACTAAGAGGTGATGTGATTGGGTGATTTATAATGATGGCAGATGTTTGCTGAGGAGACCATTGAGAAAGTATCTTGTAGTCTTGGCTCCAATAGAACCGTAGTCTTGAATCAAGTACATCTGCAGCCTTGATACCTGCAACATTGGCTCCAATACACTTGTAGTTTTCGATCCAATCAGAATCAGGTTTAATATCATCAGCCTGTGTTGTAAAATTTGTTTTTGTGGCAGCAGTACAATGCAATACATAGTAATAAAAACTATAAATTACAATAATAAGCATAGGTATAACAATAAATTAAGTAAGTAGAGCAAAGAGAGAGGGGAAACTGTTGAGGTAGAGTTTGTGGATTCTCTGTCCATTCAGAGATCTGATGACAGAGGGAAAGAAGCTGTTCCTGAAATGCTCAGGCCACTGTGCTTCCTCCTAGATGATAGCAATGAGAAGAGGGCACGTCTTGTGTGATGGAGATCCTTAATGATAGATGCTGCCTTTTTGAGGCATCACTTTTGAAGATGTCCTTGATGCCAGTGAGCCTAGTGCAGATGATGGCGGAGACTGAGTTTACAACTTTCTGCAGCTTTTTCCAACACTATGCAGTGCCCCTCCCTACCAGACGGTGATACAGCCAGTTAGAATGCTCTCCATGGTACATCTATAGAAACTTACGAGTGTCTTTGGTGACATACCAATTCTCTTCAAACTGCAAATTTGAGGAAGTACATTCTTGCTTTTGAGGGAGTGCAGCGAAGGTTCACGAGGTTAATTCCCGGGATGGCGGGACTGTCATATGTTGAAAGATTGGAGTGACTGGGCTTGTACACACTGGAATTTAGAAGGATGAGAGGGGATCTGATTGAAACATGTAAGATTATTAATTGACTGGACATGCTAGAGGCAGGAAACATGTTCCCGATGTTGGGGGAGTCCAGAACCAGAGGCCACAATTTGAGAATAAGGGGTAGGCCATTTAGAACAGAGTTGAGGAAAAACTTTTTGACCCAGAGGGTTGTGGATCTGTGGAATGCTCTGCCTCAGAAGACAGTGGAAGCCAAGTCTCTGGATGCTTTCAAGAAAGAGTTAGATAGAGCTCTTAAAGATAGCGGAGTCAAGGGACATGGGGAGAAGGCAGGAACAGGGTACTGATTGTGGATGATCAGCCATGATCACAGTGAATGGCGGTGCTAGCTTGAAGGGTTGAATGGCCTACTCCTGCACCTATTGTCCAAATGAAATATAGCCCTGTCATGCCTTCTTTGTAATTGCATCAATACGGTGGACCCAGAATAGATCCTCAGAGATGTTGGCAACCAGAACGTGAAACTGCTCACCCTTTCCACTTCTGATCCCCCGATGAGGACTGATGGGTGTTCCTTTGACTTACCCTTCCTGGGGCCCATAATCATTTCCTTGGCCTTACTGATGTTGAGTGACACCACTCAACCAGCAGATCGATCTCACTCTTGTACGCCTTCTCATCACCGTGTACCATTCTGCCAACAATAGTTGTGTCGTTGGCAAATGTACAGATGGCATTTGAGCTGTGCCTGGTCACATAGTCATGCGTGTAGACAGAGGAGAGCAGTGGGCTAAGCATGCACCCTTGAGGTGCACCAGCATTGATTGTCAGCGAGGACAGCAAGAAGGAGACTTTATTTCCGATCCACATGTTCTGCGGTCACACGGTGAGGAGATCAAGGATCTAATTGCAGAGGGAGGTACAGAGGCCCAAGTTTTGGAGATTTTTGATTAGTTCTGAGGGTATAACTGCATGAACTCTGAGCTGTAGCCAATAAACAGCAGCCTGATCAAGTATTACTATCGTCCAGGTGATTCAAGGCCATGTGGAGAGCCAGTGAGATTACATCTGCTGTTGACCAATTGTGGTGATAGGCAAATTACAATGGGTCCAGGTTCTTGGTTAGGCAGCAGTTGATTCTGGCTGTGGCCAGCCTCTCACGACGCTTCATCACAGTGGATGTGAGGGCCTTTGCGTGATAGTTGCTGAGGCAGTTCATCCTGATCTTCTTGGGCACTGGTGTGATTGTCGCCCTTTTGAAGCAGGTGGAAATCTTCGACTGCAGCAGTGAGAGATTGAAGATGTCCCTCAAAACTCCTGAAAGTTGGTTGGCGCAGGTTTTCAGAGCCCTACCAGGTATTCCATCAGGGCCTAACACCTTGTGAGGGTTCGCCCTCTTGATAGATGGCCTCTGAGACCGAGATCACTGGGTCACTGAATGCTGCAGGGATTCACACAGATATAGTTTTATTCTCCCTTTCAAAGCGTGCATAAAAGGTGGTGAGCTCATTGGGGGTAAAGCATCACAACCATTCATGATGTTAGGTTTTGCTTTGTATGAAGTAATGGCCGAAAAACCCTGCCAAAGTTGATGTGCATCGGTTTCTTTCTCTAGCCTCAGTCAGAATTGTTTTTCTGCTCTGAAAATAGCCTTCCATAGGTCGTACCAGGACTTCTTGCACAGTTCTGGATCACTGGTCTATAATGCCACAGACCTAGCCCTCAGCAGACTATAAATCTCCTGGTTCATCCACAGCTTTTGGTTTGGGTATGTCCGGTATGTTCTCATAGGCACACACTCATCCACATAGGTTTTAATAAAGTCAGTGACAGCTGTGGCATATTCATTCAGACTCAAAGATGAACCCCTGAATATTGTCCAGTCCACCGACACAAAGCTGTCCTGCAAGCACTCCTTCACCTCCCTTGACCATACCTTCTTGTCCTCACCACTGGTGCTACGGTCTTCAATCTCTACCTATATGCTGGGAGTAGAAGACTTCTTCTTATCATGTGCACGGACAGTTTATACACAACCCAGCCAGAACTGGACACATTTTTGCACCTTGTTGTTGAATTCGGCAAGATCTGCAGCAGTACAGGGTTCCTCTAGCGATGGGCATTGCAGGAGTTGTTGCATAGTTTGTAGCTCAGTTCCACATTCACAAGTTGTCGAAGTAAAGTCAGGTGATCGGACTTTGCAAAGTGTGTGCATGGAATGGCATGGTAAGTATTATTGATAGTGATATAACAGTGGTAAAGTGTGTTGGCTCCTTTAGATCCACAAGTGATAAGCTGATAGTAGTTGTTCAGAGACTTCTTCAAGCTATCTTAATTGAAATCTCCCATGGTGATAGGGAAGGCACCAGGGTACACTGTTTTATTTCTGATGATTATGGAGCTTAGCTCCTCCAATACCTGCCAGATGTTAGCCTGAGGTGGAATGTATACCACAATCAGGTTGATGGTAGAAATCTCCCTCAGCAGATAAAAAGGGTGACATTTGACTGCTTGATGTTCCAGGTTTGGTGAGCAGGACTGAGACAGAGCCGCCACGTCTGTGCACCGCGATTAGATAATTATAACACACACTTCTTCTCCTTCTTGTCCATACTGCACCAACCGCCACCACTGGCCACTGGCACTTGAACTCCTCTACTTTTAAAAAACTGAGCTGTCTTACCTTTGCGGTGAATAGTGAAGAAATTGAGCTGCAGCACTGCATCCGAAATGGTGGGAGATAGCCAGGTGTCCATGCAGCAGAGTACACAGCAGTCCCTGATGTCCCTCTGGTACAGTAATCTTGCTCAGAGGTCTTCAATTTTACTTCCAGAGACTATACATTTGCCAGCAGGGTAGTTGGGAATGGGGGTCTAAAGCCTTTGCATTTCAATCTTTCTTGCAACCCAGCAGGCTTTCCCCACTTCCTCTTCCTTAAAAGGAAGCTGCACTCGTGACCTGAGTCGACAGTCCAAGATCCTTCGATTTTGAGTATTTATAGATTTTTTAATCATCTTAAGATGATGTTGCTTACTGAAATACCTATAGTGGTGAACGTGGTTTTCAGCTGTAGTAGTCCTGAACGGGAATATTTGATGATTCCTATCGGAGCTGCCCACAATGAGTCACTTCTTATCTGCACCATCTTAAATCCAATACACCTGTGTTCTTGAGTCAGTTACACCTGAAGTCTTGATACCTGCAACATTGGCTCCAATACACCTGTAGGCTTGGATCCAATAAACCTATACACTTGGATCCCAAAGATCCCAAAGACCTGTAGACTTGGATCGAATACATCTGTAGTCTTGGATCCAATGCACCTGCAGACTTAGATCCTGTAGTTAGCCACATTTCACCTCCATAGCCAACTCCAGTCCTAAGACTCCTTAAGATCTCTGCACTTATTGAACCCTGGGCTCTTTTCATGCCTCTATCTGAGCCTCTATAATTCCCTCCCAATCTCTCTACCTCTTCCTCCACTTTCAATCACCTTAAATCTGGATCTGGCCTACTCCTCGGTCATAATATAGTCTTTATGCTGACCTGAATCTCCTTGAAACATTTGTCACCATGTTAAAGATAATGCAAATGCAATTTGTCAGCAGAGAGATTCTCTGCATCAGCTCCGGATTCAGGGTTTGATTTCAGTGAATTGATTAATCTCTGCATTATTAAAATGGATGTGGAATCTTGGGAGAAGGGTAAGGCAGCTGTGCCATGTATTCAGCTAAGTGCAAATGTACAACCGTTCTGAGAGTGTGTCATTAATCCAGATAATGTGAAATGTATTCATTAGCAGCTCAGGGGCTCTCGCTGCTTTCTGTTGCTGTGCTCCTCTGCATGTGTGTCTGCAGGAACTGAATGACGGTACTAGTCACCTTGAATGAATTCCGCTCCATCGTTAGCAGCTTTGCCGTCAGTGAGCTCTGAGGACTCCAGTCTGCACCATCACCCCCTTCCACTTTAACACACTGCTGAAAACACCTCCCATTTGATGACGATTTGTTTTTTCTGAAAGCGAATCTGTGAAATTCTGAACATACACCTACTGTCTACAGAACCGAACATAGGACATAGAACATTACATCACAGTATAGGACCTTTGGCCCATGACCTTGTGCTGACCTTTTAAGCTACTTGAAGATCAGTCTAACTCTGCTCTCCAATGTTCTATCATCTATGTGCCCATCTAAAAGTCTCTGAAATAATTCTGCTCCTATATCTATGGTCTTAAATGCCCTTAATGTATCTGCCTCTACCACCCTTCTCCCCCGTCCCATCCCCGGAAGGGCATTCCTCGCACTCACCATTCTCTGTGCAAAGAACTTTCCTCTGACATCCCCCTTATACATTCCTCCAATTGTCTTAAAATTGTGCCCTCTTATATTAACTATTTCTACCCAGGGGAAAAATCCCTGGCTGTGCAGTCAATCTATGCCTCTCATCATCTTGTACACCTCCCTCAAGTCCCCTCTCATGGAACCTACACTGTGGGTGTACCTGATTCAAGACTACCAGTGTACTGGAGCAAGACTACAGGTGTACTGGAAGCAAGGCTATAGGTGTTAGAAATAGGTCTCCTTCCTGGGTGTTTTTGCCTGCTCTCCACTTTTTAATTTCAATCCATTGATCATAGTCTCATTCTGGCCTTTTGGCCCACTGTGCCTGTAATAAGCATCAAACACACAATCACACTCATCTTGACATCATTAACTCCCACCCATTCTCCTCTGGACACATTTGAACCCCTTATCTAAGAGATGTGCTGGCATTGGAGATGGTCCAGAAGAGGTTCACTGGAATGATCTGAGGAATGAAAGGGTTAATGCACAAGGAGCGTTTGATGGCTCTGGCCTGCAATCAGCAGTTACTGAGATACTCACACCGCACCATCTGGCACCAACAATCATCCCACGGGTCAAAATCACTTAGAACACATTTCTTCCACGTTTTGATGTTTGGCCTGTACAAGAACTGAACCTCTTGACCATGTCTGAATGCCTTTATGCATTGTGCTGGTGCCAGTGCTGGTGTATCTCATAAAGTGGCCACTGAGTGTATCTGTATGGATAACCTTTAGTTTTCTCTAGAGTAGCTAACTTCTTTTGCTCTGCAAGACTGTACAGCTCCACTTCTTTTAAATAATAACTTCTTTTTATATTCACTTTTAAAGTGTATAACCTCATATTTTCCCACGTTATATTCCTCTTTGTAACTACTTCCTCATTTACTTTTTCTAGCTCCCCTCCTCAAGTTCTGAATATCCTTGTCACAACCTGTTTAAACCACCCACCCCTATATCGACAGAAAATCTGGTTACAATGCACTTGGTTCCTCCATTTATGTCATTAACCATTGCAAAGAAGCAGTTTTGTGGATTCGGTAGATGGAGCGGAAGACACCATCTATGGATAAGTATTTTAACTATTTATTAATAAAAGGAAGTTAAGTTAAAGTCTGTCCTGAGCCTAATAGGCTCATCAGGCCGGTGCTTATGCCGGTTTCCATGGTGTGAAGCGACTGAGAGTACTAGACTCACCCCCCGCCCCCCTGGATAGGATGCCAGTCTATCACGAGGTTAACCCCCAGCATTTGCCCGTATCCATTCTCAGCTGGGTGGACTGGAGCATTGTGTGGTTAAGTGCTTTGCTCAAAGACACAACATGCTACCTTGGCTGGGGCTCAAACTCACGACCTTCAGATCGCTAGTCTAACGCCTTAACCACTTGGCCACGCGGCACACAACAAAAGAAAGACAAACACTAAAACATTCAAGTTACACAGATACTTATCAAAGAGTGCGCATGGACCGTCTATCTGCATCACACTTCCAATCTGTCCATGGCACCCATCACGAGCCGGTCCATATCGAGCGGAGCCCCACACACTCTATATAATATAGCAGTAGTTTCTTCAAATGCGCCAATCAATAGCTAACAAAGTGGCAGTTGTTTTCAACTGGCAGATAGTGTTAAGCCTTCACACTATACTAATTAATCATAAATAATTGAGGTCTCAGTACTGATCCCTGTGGTGTCTTGTAGTTACTGTTTGCTGATATGAAATTATCCCTTTATCGCTGCTCTCTGTTTTCTGTTCGTCAGCCAATATCTGACCCTCGACCATATATTACTCCAATCCAGTATTTTCTTTTCTTGTGAAGGACTATTTTATATGGAATTGTGTGGCTTCTAGAAATCTAAATACAGTCCATTTACTTGTTGCCCTTGATGGCATATCTTTTAGAAATCAAGGTAGGCTACATTGACTAGTGCTCCTTTATTGAATGTCTTCTAAAAACCAAATACATTACATCTATTGGCTTCCCCTTATTGAGAGTCTTCAGGAAATCCAAATACGCTACAGCTACTGGTTCCCCTTTATCCAGCTGCTTGTTACATCCTCAAAGAACTCCACTAAATTTCTCCTATTATTAACTGCTTTAGAAATGGATTCCAGCCTTTGTAGAGTACAAGTAGATTGAAGCAATGCGTCACCATCACTTCATACTTCCTTTACAACTCCTGGATGCAGTTCACCCTCATTCCCCTTCTTGGAGTTATCAATCATAGAAATATAGAAAATAGGTGCAGGAGTAGGCCATTCAGCCCTTCCAGCCTGCACCGCCATTCAGTATGATCATGGCTGATCATCCAACTCAGAACCCTGCACCAGCCTTCCCTCTATACCCCCTGATCCCTCTAGCCACAAGGGCCATATCTAACTCCCTCTTAAATATAGCCAATGAACTGGCCTCAACTGTTTCCTGTGGCAGAGAATTCCACAGATTCACCACTCTCTGTGTGAAGAAGTTTTTCCTAATCTCGGTCCTAAAAGGCTTCCCCTCTACCCTCAAACTGTGAGCCCTCGTTCTGGACTTCCCCAACATTGGGAACAATCTTCCTGCATCTAGCCTGTCCAATCCCTTTAGAATTTTATACGTTTCAATAAGATCCCCCCTCAATCTTCTAAATTCCAGAGAGTATAAGCCTAGTCGATCCAGTCTTTCATCATATGAAAGTCCTGCCATCCCAGGAATCAATCTGGTGAACCTTCTTAGTACTCCATCTATGGCAAGGATGTCTTTCCTCAGATTAGGGGACCAAAACTGCACACAATACTCCAGGTGTGGTCTCACCAAGGCCTTGTACAACTGCAGTAGAACCTCCCTGCTCCTGTACTCGAATCCTCTTGCTATGAATGCCAGCATACCGTTCGCCTTTTTCACTGCCTGCTGTACCTGCATGCCCACTTTCAATGACTGGTGTATAATGACACTCAGGTCTCGTTGCACTTCTTTAGCTTTGCTGATGTCATAACAGCACCACTCCACCAGACTGAGTTGGGCACAGTAACAACACTTTAAAGACATTGAAGTAAGTACATTTATTTATTGTGGTATAATGTAGAACAGGCCTTTCCAGCTCTTTGAGCCATACTGCCCAGCAACCCACCAATTTAACCATAGCCTAATCACAGGACAATTTACAATGACCAATTAACCTACCAATTGGTACGTCTTCAGACTGAGGGAGGAAACCAGAACACCTGGAGGAGAATGTACAAATTCCCGACAGGCAGTGGCTGGATTTGAACCCAGGCCGCACTTTAAAGCATTCTGCTAACCACTATGCTACTGTGCTGTGGAGGGGTTTAGAGAGTTATAGTTTCCTTAAGGTTGTCATTGCCAGGGGAGGAGGTGGTAGTGGGGTTAGGCTCCCACTACCTATTAAGTGCCCCCAACAGTGTGCACCTCAATTAGCCTCTGGCAATGAAGTCCAGTTCCTGGTCTTCACGTGTGGGTTAGCTACTAAGCCCAGTGGAACTGTTTCTACTGACAGGAGAAAGGGCAATGTCGGGTTGCTGTCACCTTAAAACCAGTCACTTTGGGAAGATGGGATTCATCAGCCGTGGTTGGCAGCTCATCTAGGGGAAGGAAACTCTAATCTCAAACCTACGCTGCCTTGTGACTATACACAGTCATGGGGAAGGCTTCAAAGTAAACCCCAAGGAAAAATTTGGAGCTGAAGTCCTTAAGACAGTCCTACATTGAGTTCAACGCTGACTAGCAACTCCTGTGACTGCTGGTGCCGGAATGTGTGGGTCTGTGACTTTCCCTTGGATTCGTCAGCTGTGTGGAGAGGGGTAACCTGTTACACGGGCAGCGGCTTGTTCTCCATATCATACTGCCCTGCCTTGTGTATCATGGAGACATGGTATTCATGGCTGACCCAACCAGTGGAGGGCCTCAGTGGGTTCAGGGACAAATGTGGGCTCTTGGACCAGCTCATTGGTCAACACGAGTTTGGCCGAGGGCCTGGTTCCACGCCTTGTGACTCTATCACTCTCTGATTGTTTGGCCTTAAGCCCCTTTGGTTTTCTGGTCATTGTGACTAAATCCCTCCCTCTCTGTAGCCCATTGAACAGGCAGCACGGCAATGTAGTTGTTAGTGCAATGCTTTACATTACCGGGGTTCACTTCCTCCACTGTCTGTAAGGAGCTTGCACGTTCTTTCCCTGACCTTGTGGGTTCCCTCCGGGTGCCCCCATGTCCTCCCACAGTCCAAAGATGGTTCCAAAGGGTTAATGGATTGTAGGCATGCTATGTTGGTGCCAGGAACATCATGGCCCTTGCGGGCTGCCCCCAGCACATCCTTGGATTGTACTGTATTACGCAAAATGACACACTGCCGTGGACCAATACCCTTAAGCAAGGGATTGATGGAGCCCAGGTTGGGAACCCCTGCTCTATGTTATGATGTACATGTAACGAATAAAACTGATCTTTAATCTATTACAGCTACTTCTCAGTTTCCCTTGATTAATTTCTCCATCTCAGGCTCTGGGGAAGAACTGTTTACATTAATTGCCCTCTTCCTTTCCCTATACCTGCAGGGCGATTTTTACCGATTGCCAGCTGACGTTGTCAGTTTGCTGGTTTAAGCAAGTCACTATTACAGATTGGTAAGATTCTCACAGTTGATGAGCGTGGATGCAAGTACAAGATGGTATATTTCCGTTCTGTTTCACTCTTTCCCCAGTTATTGAGCTTTTTCTCTAAATAGATCAGACGGGAATATTCTCTTTCATCATTCTTAAAGCAAAAAATGCAAGTGACTCAGACAGCAGTCAGGGGTAGATAGACATATGAGCAGATATTTACATAAACACAATAAAATAATAATACATACAGATCATCATATTTACAGCATATAAATCTTTTCTTCAAGATATCCATTTAAATACACACACACACACACACACACACGCACACACACACGCACATATAGACACACACACACACACACGCACATATAGACACACACACACACACACACACACGCACATATAGACACACACACACACACACACGCAGACACATATGCATATATAGTCAAACAGACGCACACTCTCTCTCATACACACACACACATGCAGATGCAAACACACACACGCAGATGCAAACACACACACGCATATACACAAGCACACCACACACACTCCTATATGCATGGGCACACAATGACACACACACACACACACACACTCCTATATGCACGGGCGTACACAGACACACACACACAGGTGCCTATATAGACAGACAGACAGACACACACACACGTGCATGTGTGACTGCATGTAAATGCATAGTGAGAAATGTGATGGAGTTTGGATTAATTCTAGCCGTCACTGCAGATTTTGCTATCATTCACGTCAGCTATCAGGGGATCAGTTGTAGATTTACACAATGCTCCACAACTTCAGGATATTTAAAATTAGAAAGAGCTGGAGAGAATGTAGAGAAAAGGGAACTGACAGGAAAAGGGATAGTTGTCTGGGTCAATAGACTTGCAGGAAGAAGGAATCAGGTTGAATAAATTTAATTAAAGAGGCATCACTGAACAAGAATCAAATTTATTATTACTGACGTCTGTCATGAAATTTGTTTTGTTGTGGCAGCACTACAGTGTATGTACGTACTGTATAAATACATTAAAAATAGTGGAAAAACAGAGAGCAAAAATAGTGAGATAGTGTTCATAGCTTTTGGGACCTTTCAGAAATCTGATGGTGGAAGGGAAGAAGCTGTTTCTAAAACTTTACGTGTGTGTCTTCAGGCTTCTGTATTTCCTGCCTGCTGGCATGGAGAGCAGGACATGTACTGAATGGTCATAGGGAGTGGTCATAATGGAGAGTCGGGGGTGATGGGCCATGGGGGGCGTAACAGGGAATGAGGGGGTGACGGGTAGTGAGGGGGGTGACAGGGGTGACGGGGAGTGAGGGGGTGACGGGGAGTGAGGAGGAGTGAGGGGGAGTGAGGAGGAGTGAGGAGGAGTGAGGAGGGTGATGGGGAGTGAGCAGGTGATGGGTAGTGAGCGTGGTGAGGGGTGTGAAGAAGAGTTGGGGGAGTGAGAGGGTGATGGAGTGAGGGGATGACAGGAAGTGAGGAAGGTGATGGGAAATTAATGGGAGTGAGGGTGGTGATGAGAAGTGAGGGGAATGACGGGGGTTAACAGGGAGTGAGGGAGGTGAAGGGGAGTGGGGGTATCATGGGGAGAGAGGGGGCAGTGAGTGGGTAATGGGGAATGATATAGAGTGGGGGGTGAAGTGGAGTTTGGGATGATGTGAGGAGTGACTGGGAGTGAGGGGGAAGGTGGGACATGAATGGTTGAATGGGAAAGAGAGTTAATGAGAAGTGAGGGGGTGATGGGGAGTGGGGGGGTTTCAGGGTGTGAAGAAGAGTTGAGGGAGTGAGGAGGGTGTTGGTGAGTGAGGGAGGTGACCGGGGTTGAGGGTGTTGATGGGGAGTGAGGGAGTGATGGGGTATTAATGGAATTAAGGAGGGTAACAGGGAGTGAGAGAGTGATGGGGAGAGAGGGCTGATGGAAAGTAAGGGTGGTGAGGGGGTGAAGAAGAGTTGGGGGAGTGAGGAGGGTGTTGGGGAGTGAGGGACATGACCGGGGTTGAGGGGGTGATGGGGAGAGGGGGCTGATGGAAAGTAAGGGTGGTGAGGGGGTGAAGAAGAGTTGAGGGAGTGAGGAGGGTGTTGGGGAGTGAGGGACATGACCGGGGTTGAGGGGGTGATGGGGAGAGGGGGCTGATGGAAAGTGAGGGTGGTGAGGGTGTGAAGAAGAATTGGGGGAGTGAGAAGGTGACAGAAAGTTGGGTGTGAAACATAGTGAGACAGTGTGGAGAGTGAAGGGGGGACAGAGAAAGGGGGTGACGGGGAGTGAGGAGGGAGATTGGAAGTTAATGAGTGTTGGAGGCTGTTGGGACTGAGTGGGGTGACTGGGAGTGAGGGGTGCAGTTGTGAAATGGGGTGGAGAAGAGATGGAGTTTGGGGATGAGGGGAGATGGGATAGTGAGGGGAGTTTGGGTAAGAAGAGAGTGTTTGTATTGGAGGGGTGGGAGGGGGGAGATGGCCAAAGATTGAGAGGAAAGATTTCATAGCAAGAGGGAGGGACAGTGAGAAGAAGAGGGGGAGGGGAAGAGAGAGAGAGTGAAAGAGAGGAGAGGTAAGGGGAGAGAGAGTTAGGAAGAGAGGGGGTAGAAGGAAAGATGGGGAGAGAGAGGTAGAGAGGGGCAGAGGGTGAGGCGGAGAGAGGGAGGAAAGAGAGCTAGGGAGAGAGGGAGAGAGTGAAGAGAGAAGGACAGGGAGAGGGGTGAGAGGGGGGAAGGGTGGAGGGAGAGGGAGAGAGAGAGAGGGGGAGGGGGACAGGGTGGAGGGAGGGGGGGAGAGAGAGAGAGGGAGAGGGGATGGGGTAGAGGGAGGGGGAGAGAGAGAGAGAGGGAGAGGGGCTGGGGTGGAGGGAGAGGGAGAGAGGGAGAGAGAGGGGGGAGGGGGGATGGGGTGGAAGGAGAGGGAGAGAGGGAGGGGGATGGGGTGGAGGGAGAGGGAGAGAGGGAGAGAGGGAGAGAGAGAGAGGGAGGGGGATGGGGTGGAGGGGGAGGGAGAGAGAGAGGGAGAGGGGATGGGGTGGAGGGAGAGGGAGAGAGAGAGAGGGAGGGGGGACGGGGTGGAGGGAGAGGGTAGAGAGAGAGGGTGGGACAGGGTGGAGGGGGGAGAGAGAGAGAGGGAGGGGGATGGGGTGGAGGGAGAGGGAAAGAGAGAGAGAGAGGGAGGGGGATGGGGTGGAGGGAGAGGGAGAGAGGGAGAGAGGAGGGGGGAGGGGGTGGAGGGAGAGGGGGAGAGGGAGGTGGGAGGGGGTGGAGGGAGGGGGAGTGGGAGAGAGAGGGAGAGAGGGAGGGGGGACAGGTTGGAGGGAGAAGGAGAGAGAGAGAGAGGGAGGGGGACGGGGTGGAGGGAAAGGGAGAGAGACAGAGGGGGGAAGGGTGGAGGGAGGGGGGAGAGGGAAAGAGGAAGAGAGAGAGACAGGGAGGGGGGACGGGGTGGAGGGAGGAGAGAGAGAGAGAGGGGGGGAGGGGGACGGGGTGGAGAGCGGGGAGAGAGAGAGGGAGAGGGGCCGGGGTGGAGGGAGAGGGAGAGAGGGAGAGAGAGGGGGGAGGGGGGATGGGGTGGAGGGAGAGGGAGGGAGAGGGAGAGAGGGAGAGAGAGAGAGGGAGGGAATGGGGTGGAGGGGGGAGGGAGAGGGGGGGCAGAGGGGATGGGGTGGAGGGAGAGGGAGAGAGAGGGGGGGAGGGGGACAGGGGGGAGGGCGACGGAGAGAGAGAGAGAGAGGGTGGGACGGGGTGGAGGGAGAGGGAAAGAGAGAGAGAGAGAGAGAGGAAACGGGTTGGAGGGAGAGGGAGAGAGAGAGAGAGGAGGGGGATGGGGTGGAGGGAGAGGGGGAGAGGGAGAGAGAGAGGGAGGGGGGACTGGGTGGAGGGAGAGGGGGAGAGGGAGAGAGGAGGGGGGATGGGGTGGAGGGAGAGGGAAAGAGAGAGAGAGAGAGGGAGGGGGATGGGGTGGAGGGAGAGGGAGAGAGGGAGAGAGGAGGGGGGATGGGGTGGAGGGAGAGGGGGAGAGGGAGGTAGTGAGAGAGAGAGAGGGAGGGGGATGGGGTGGAGGGAGAGGGAGAGAGGGAGGTGGGATGGGGTGGAGGGAGGGGGGAGTGGGAGAGAGAGGGAGAGAGGGAGGGGGGACAGGTTGGAGGGAGAAGGAGAGAGAGAGAGAGGGAGGGGGATGGGGTGGAGGGAGAGGGGGAGAGAGAGAGAGGGGGAGGGGGACGGGGTGGAGGGAAAGGGAGAGAGACAGAGGGGGGAAGGGTGGAGGGAGAGGGGGAGAGGGAGAGAGGAAGAGAGAGAGACAGGGAGGGGGGACGGGTTGGAGGGAGAAGGAGAGAGAGAGGGGGGGAGGGGGACGGGGTGGAGGGAGAGCGGGGAGAGAGAGAGGGAGAGGGGCCGGGGTGGAGGGAGAGAGAGAGAGGGAGAGAGAGGGGGGAGGGGGGATGGGGTGGAGGGAGAGGGAGGGAGATGGAGAGAGGGAGAGAGGGAGAGAGATAGAGGGAGGGAACGGGGTGGAGGGGGGAGGGAGAGGGGGGCAGAGGGGACGGGGTGGAGGGAGGGGAGAGAGAGAGAGGGAGGGGGATAGGGTGGAGGGAGAGGGAAAGAGAGAGAGAGAGAGAGAGAGGAAACGGGGTGGAGGGAGAGGGAGAGAGAGAGAGAGAGGAGGGGGATGGGGTGGAGGGAGAGGGGACGGAGAGAGAGAGAGGGAGGGGGGACTGGGTGGAAGGAGAGGGAGAGAGGGAGGTAGTGAGAGAGAGAGAGGGAGGGGGATGGGGTGGAGGGAGAGGGGGAGAGAGAGGGGGGATGGGGTGGAGGGAGAGGGAGAGAGGGAGGGGGGATGGGGTGTAGGGAGGGGGAGTGGGAGAGAGAGGGAGAGAGGGAGGGGGGACAGGTTGGAGGGAGAGGGAGAGAGAGAGAGAGGGAGGGGGACGGGGTGGAGGGAGAGGGAGAGAGGGAGGGGGGATGGGGTGGAGGGAGGGGGGAGTGGGAGAGAGAGGGAGAGAGGGAGGGGGACAGGTTGGAGGGAGAGGGGAGAGAGAGAGGGAGGTGGGACGGGGTGGAGCGAGGGCGAGAGAGAGAGAGAGAGAGAGGGAGATGGGGTGGAGCAGGGGGGAGAGAGAAGAGGGAGGGGGGATGGGGTGGAGCGAGAGAGGGAGGGGGGACGGGGCAGAGGGGGAGAGGGAGAGAGAGAGAGAGGGAGGTGGGATGGGGTGGAGGGAGAGGGGGAGAGAGAGAGAGAGGGAGGGGGGACGGGGTGGAGCGAGAGAGGGAGGGGGGACGGGGCAGAGGGAGAGAGAGAGAGAGAGAGAGAGAGGGAGGATGGGGTGGAGGGAGAGGGGGAGAGAGAAAGAGAGGGAGGGGGGATGGGGTGGAGGGAGAGGGAAAGAGAGAGAGGGAGGGGGATGGGGTGGAGGGAGGGGGAGTGAGAGGGAGTGAGGGGGATGGGGTGGAGAGAGAGGGAGAGAGGGAGGGGGAGGGGGTGGAGGGAGAGGGGAGAGATAGAGGGAGGGAGGGGGGACGGGGTGGAGGGAGAGGGAGAGAGGGGGGGATGGGGTGGAGGGAGAGAGAGAGAGGGAGGGGGACGGGGTGGAGGGTGAGGGAGAGAGGGAGGGGGGATGGGGTGGAGGGAGAGGGAGAGAGGGAGGGGAGATGGGGTGGAGGGAGGGGGGAGTGGGAGAGAGAGGGAGAGAGGGAGGGGGGACAGGTTGGAGGGAGAGGGAGAGAGAGAGAGGGAGGGGGACGGGGTGGAGGGAGAGGGGGAGAGAGAGAGAGAGGGGAGGGGGACGGGGTGGAGGGTGAGGGAGAGAGGGAGGGGGGATGGGGTGGAGGGAGAGGGAGAGAGGGGGGATGGGGTGGAGGGAGAGAGAGAGAGGGAGGGGGACGGGGTGGAGGGTGAGGGAGAGAGGGAGGGGGGATGGGGTGGAGGGAGGTAGGAGTGGGAGAGAGATGGGGGACAGGTTGGAGGGAGAGGGAGAGAGAGAGAGAGGGAGAGGGGATGGGGTGGAGGGAGAAGGAGAGAGGGAGGGGGGACGGGGTGGAGAGAGAGGGAGAGAGGGAGGGGGATGGGGTGGAGGGAGGGGGGAGAGGGAGAGAGAGAGAGAGGGAGAAGGGACGGGGTGGGGGGAGAGGGAGAGAGGGAGGTAGAGAGAGAGAGATGGAGGGGCATGGGGTGGAGGGAGAGGGAGAGAGGGGGAGAGAGAGAGGGAGGGAGACGGGGTGGAGGGAGAGGGAAAGAGAGAGAGAGGGAGGGGGATAGGGTGGAGGGAGGGGGAGAGGGAGAGAGAGAGAGGGAGAGGGGACGGGGTGGAGGGAGAGGGAGAGAGGGAGGTAGAGAGAGAGAGGGGGGGATGGGGTGGAGGGAGAGGGAGAGAGGGGGAGAGAGAGAGGGAGGGGGGACGGGGTGGAGGGAGAGTGGGAGAGGGAGGTAGAGAGAGAGAGAGAGAGAGGGAGGGGAATGGGGTGGAGGGAGACAGAGAAAGAGAGGCGGGGAGGGGGACAGGGTGGAGGGAGAGGGTAGAGAGAGAGGGTGGGACGGGGTGGAGGGAGGGGGAGAGAGAGAGAGAGGGAGGGGGACGGGGTGGAGGGAGAGGGGGAGAGAGAGAGAGAGAGGGAGGGGGACGGGGTGGAGGGAGAGGGGGAGAGAGAGAGAGAGGGAGGGGGACGGGGGGGAGGGAGAGGGAGAGAGGGAGGGGAGATGGGGTGGAGGGAGGGGGGAGTGGGAGAGAGAGGGAGAGAGGGAGGGGGGACAGGTTGGAGGGAGAGGGAGAGAGAGAGAGGGAGGGGGACGGGGTGGAGGGAGAGGGGGAGAGAGAGAGAGAGGGAGGGGGACGGGGTGGAGGGTGAGGGAGAGAGGGAGGGGGGATGGGGTGGAGGGAGAGGGAGAGAGGGAGGGGAGATGGGGTGGAGGGAGGGGGGAGAGGGAGAGAGAGGGAGAGAGGGAGGGGGGACAGGTTGGAGGGAGAGGGAGAGAGAGAGAGGGAGGGGGACGGGGTGGAGGGAGGGGGGGAGAGAGAGAGAGAGGGAGGGGGACGGGGTGGAGGGAGAGGGGGAGAGAGAGAGAGAGAGAGGGAGGGGGATGGGGTGGAGGGAGGTAGGAGTGGGAGAGAGAGGGAGAGAGGGAGGGGGACAGGTTGGAGGGAGAGGGGAGAGAGAGAGGGAGGTGGGACGGGGGTGGAGGGAGGGGGAGAGACAGAGAGGGGGGCGGGGTGGAGGGAGGGGAGGGGAGGAGAGAGAGAGAGGGGGGGATGGGGTGGAGGGAGAGGGAGAGAGAGAGGGAGAGGGGATGGGGTGGAGGTAGAAGGAGAGAGGGAGGGGGATGGGGTGGAGGGAGAGGGGAGAGAGAGTGGGAGGGAGGGGGGACGGGGTGGAGAGAGAGGGAGAGAGGGAGGGGGATGGGGTGGAGGGAGAGGGGAGAGATAGAGGGAGGGAGGGGGGACGGGGTGGAGGGAGAGGGAGAGAGGGGGGATGGGGTGGAGGGAGAGAGAGAGAGGGAGGGGGACGGGGTGGAGGGTGAGGGAGAGAGGGAGGGGGGATGGGGTGGAGGGAGAGGGAGAGAGGGAGGGGAGATGGGGTGGAGGGAGGGGGGAGTGGGAGAGAGAGGGAGAGAGGGAGGGGGGACAGGTTGGAGGGAGAGGGAGAGAGAGAGAGAGGGAGGGGGACGGGGTGGAGGGAGAGGGGGAGAGAGAGATAGAGGGAGGGGGACGGGGTGGAGGGAGAGGGGGAGAGAGAGAGAGAGAGGGAGGGGGGATGGGGTGGAGGGAGGTAGGAGTGGGAGAGAGAGGGAGAGAGGGAGGGGGACAGGTTGGAGGGAGAGGGGAGAGAGAGAGAGAGGGGGCGGGGTGGAGGGAGGGGAGAGAGAGGGAGGGGGGCGGGGTGGAGGGAGAAGGAGAGAGGGAGGGGGACGGGGTGGAGGGTGAGGGAGAGAGGGAGGGGGGATGGGGTGGAGGGAGAGGGAGAGAGGGAGGGGAGATGGGGTGGAGGGAGGGGGGAGTGGGAGAGAGAGGGAGAGAGGGAGGGGGGACAGGTTGGAGGGAGAGGGAGAGAGAGAGAGGGAGGGGGACGGGGTGGAGGGAGAGGGGGAGAGAGAGAGAGAGGGAGGGGGAAGGGGTGGAGGGAGAGGGGGAGAGAGAGAGATAGAGGGAGGGGGGATGGGGTGGAGGGAGGTAGGAGTGGGAGAGAGAGGGAGAGAGGGAGGGGGACAGGTTGGAGGGAGAGGGGAGAGAGAGAGAGGGGGCGGGGTGGAGGGAGGGGAGAGAGAGGGAGGGGGGCGGGGTGGAGGGAGAGGAGGAGAGAGAGGGGGGGACGGGGTGGAGGGAGAGGGAGAGAGAGAGGGAGAGGGGATGGGGTGGAGGGAGAAGGAGAGAGGGAGGGGGGATGGGGTGGAGGAGAGGGGAGAGAGAGAGGGAGGGAGGGGGGACGGGGTGGAGAGAGAGGGAGAGAGGGAGGGGATGGGGTGGAGGGAGAGGGAGAGAGGGAGGGGGATGGGGTGGAGGGAGGGGGAGAGAGAGAGGGGGGGCGGGGTGGAGGGAGGGGAGAGAGAGAGGGAGGGGGACGGGGTGGAGGGAGAGGAGGAGAGAGGGAGAGGGGATGGGGTGGAGGGAGAAGGAGAGAGGGAGGGGGGATGGGGTGGAGGGAGGGGGGATGGGGTGGAGGGAGAGGGGAGAGAGAGAGGGAGGGAGGAGGGACGGGGTGGAGAGAGAGGGAGAGAGGGAGGGGGATGGGGTGGAGGAAGAGGGGGAGAGGGGGAGAGGGAGAGATAGAGGGAGGGAGGGGGACGGGGTAGAGGGAGGGAGGGGGACGGGGTGGAGGGAGAGCGAGAGAGAGAATCTGATGAGAAGAACTAAACAGTCCAACAACATTTCAAAGGGAGAACGAGAAGGCAGTTCAGAAAGGGAAATTTAAAATCCGATTCAAGGACAGTGTGGGATAAACTGAAGAACGCTGAAGAATATTGCTCCATTATATTTAACAAAAGATAGACAAAATTCAAAGGACTTGATCAGAAAGCTGAAAGATAATGTAATTACAGAGCGGAGATAACAATAAGAATGAAAGAAACATACTCTGACCTTAACCCTAAGGGATTTTTAACTGTTTGCAAACGGAATGATTGCCACAAGTGCAGCCTTGAATCAGGGGAAATTGCTGCGGTCTGCACCAGTGATAATGCCTCCACAGTCTGTGGTGTGAGGGTACACACAGCCAAGCTCGGCAGTGGGCTTCACTGGCAGACGGGGAGAATGGATGGAGGTTCATTCCCCTGAATGGTTTTACCTGTTGCTTTAAAGCAGCAATTCCATCCAGAAGTTGTCAGAGCCCGACGAGATTGTTCCCCGCTCTGAGGTCAGGGTGTTGCTGGTTCCTGGTTTCCAGCGGTTCTTCCTGCCCGCCAGTTTCACACTGACGACTCCCGTCCAGAACCGTCCATCCTCTCCCTCGCACACACACACACACTGAGCAACTCAGCTCCGCTTCAACCTTGAGAACTGTGCCGGCAGACAGGAAGCTCCAGAAATAACTAGATTATGCAGTTCCTGTTGGTTATTCATCCCTCAGCTGCTTTGCCCTACACACATAGTACTAGGCATGTGTTTTTAAAATATATATGAAAAGGTTATTTTGCAGATCGCTGTCCACACCTTTCAGGCGTTCGCTGACCCTTCACCCGAATCCGGATCGGATCCCGGTGTTTGCTAGTAAAACACACGGGCTAAGCGGGAAAGTTAGCAAAAACAAATACACCTCCGAACTAAAAACTTTTCAAATGTGCAAATGTTATATAATGTAAAGTGGCAGAATCAGAATCTGTATCATAATCCGAATCGGAATCGGAATCGGAATCAGGTTTAACATCACTGACCTATGTCGTGAAATTTGTTGTTATGGGGCAACAGTACATTGCAATACAAAACAAATTTTTAACATAGAACATAGAATAGTACAGCACAGTACAGGCCCTTCGGCCCACAATGTTGTGCCGACCCTCAAACCTTGCCTCCCTTATAACCCCCCACCTTAAATTCCTCCATATACCTGTCGAGTAGTCTCTTAAACTTCACTAGTGTATCTGCCTCCACCGCTGACTCAGGCAGTGCATTCCACGCACCAACCACTCTCTGAGTAAAAAACCTTCCTCTAATATCCCCCTTGAACTTCAAACCCCTTACCTTAAAGCCATGTCCTCTTGTATTGAGCTGTGGTGCCCTGGGGCAGAGGTGCTGGCTATCCACTCTATCTATTCCTCTTATTATCTTGTACACTTCTATCATGTTTCCTCTCATCCTCCTTCCCTCCAAAGAGTAAAGCCCTAGCTCCCTTAATCTCTGATCATAATGCATACTCTCTAAACCAGGTACCATCCTGGTAAATCTCCTCTCTACTCTTTCCAATGCTTCCACATCCTTCCTATAATGAGGTGACCAGAACTGGACAGGGTACTCCAAGTGTGGCCTAACCAGAGTTTTATAGAGCTGCATCATTACCTCGTGACTATTAAACTCCATCCCTCGACTTATGAAAGCTAACACCCCATAAGCTTGCTTAACTATCCTATCTACCTGTGAGGCAACTTTCAGGGATCTGTGGACATGTACCCCCAGATCCCTCTGCTCCTCCACACTACCAAGTATCCTGCCATGTACTTCGTACTCTGCCTTGGAGTTTGTCCTTCCAAAGTGTACCACCTCACATTTCTCCGGGTTGAACTCCATCTGCCACTTCTCAGCCTATTTATGCATCCTATCAATGTCTCTCTGCAATCTTTGACAATCCCCTACACTATCTACAACACCACCAACTTTTGTGTCATCTGCAAATTTGCCAACCCACCCTTTTACCCCAACATCCAGGACATTAATAAAAATAACGAAAAGTAGCGGTCCCAGAACAGATCCTTGTGGGACACCACTAATCACAACCCTCCAATCTGAATGTACTCCCTCCACCATGACCCTCTGCTTTCTGCAGGCCAGCCAATTCTGAATCCACCTGGCCAAACTTCCCTGGATCCCATGCCTTCTGACTTTCTGAATAAGCCCACCATGTGGAACCTTGTCAAATGTCAAAGTTCCCTCTCATTGGTGAATACTGAAGAGAAGTATTCAGTGAGGACCTCGCTCACTTCCACAGCCTGCAGGCACATCTTCCCACCTTTATCGCTAATCGGTCCTACCTTCAATCCTGTCATCCTTTTGTTCTTCACATAATTGAAGAATGCCTTGGGGTTTTCCTTTACCCTACTCGCCAAGGCCTTCTCATGCTCCATTCTTGCTCTCCTCAGCCCTTTCTTAAGCTCCTTTCTTGCTACCCTATATTCCTCAATAGACCCATCTGATCCATGCTTCCTAAACCTCATGTATGCTGCCTTCTTCCACCTGACTAGATTTTCCACCTCACTTGTCACGCATGGTTCCTTCACCCTACCATCCTTTATCTCCCTCACCGAGACAAATTTATCCCTAACATCCTGCAAGAGATCTCTAAACATCGACCACATGTCCATAGTACATTTTCCTGCAAAAACACCATCCCAATTCACACCCACAAGTTTTAGCCTTATAGCCTCATAATTTGCCCTTCCCCAATTAAAAATTTTACTGTCCTCTCTGATCCTATCCTTTTCCATGATAATGCTAAAGGCCGGGGAGCAGTGGTCACTGTCCCCTAGATGCCCACCCACTGAGAGATCTGTGACCCGACCTGGTTCGATACCTAATACTAGATCTATTATGGCTTTCCCCATAGTCGGCCTGTCAACATGCTGTGACAGGACTCTGTCCCGGACACACTTAACAAACTCTGCCGCGTCTAAACCATTGGAACTAATTAGGTGCCAATCAATATTAGGGAAGTTAAAGTCACCCATGATAACAGCCCTGTTATTTTTGCACCTTTCCAAAATCTGCCTCCCAATCTGCTCCTCGGTATCTCTGCTGCTACCAAAGGGCCTATAGAATACTCCCAATAGAGTAACTGCTCCCTTCCTGTTCCTGACTTCCACCCATACTGACTCAAAAGAAGATCCTGCTACATTACCCACCCTTACTGTAGCTGTAATAGTATCCCTGACCAGTAATGCCACCCCTCCTCCACTTCCCACCCCCCCCCATCACTTTTAAAGCACTGAAATCCAGGAATATTGAGAATCCATTCCTGCCCTGGTGCTAGCCAAGTCTCTGTAATGGCCACTACATCACAATTCCATGTATGTATCCAAGCTCTCAGTTCATCACCTTTGTTCCTGATGCTTCTTGCATTGAAGTATACACACTTAAGCCCTTCTACCTTACTACCTTTATACCCTTTATTCTGCTTCTCTTTCCTCAAAGCCTCTTCATATGTTAGATCTGGCTTTACTCCATGCACCTCTTCCACTGCTGTATCGCTCCAGGTCCCATCCCCCTTGCAAATTAATTTAAACCTTCCCAAACCATGCTAGCAAACCTACCTGCAAGGATATTGCTCCCCCTCGCGTTCAGGAGCTACCCATCCAATCTGTACAGGTCCCACCTTCCCCAGAAGAGATCCCAATGATCCAAAAATCTAAAACCCTGCCCCCTGCACCAACTCCTCAGCCACACATTCAACTGCCATCTCCTCCAATTCTTACCATCACTATCACGTAGCACTGGCAGCAATCCTGAGAACGCCACCATTGAGGTCCTGTTCTTCAGCCTTCTGCCTAGTTCCCGAAACTCACACTTCAGGACCTCATCCCTCTTCCTGTCTATGTCGTTGGTACCAACATGTATCACGACTTCTGGTTGCTTTCCCTCTCGTACCAGGATGTCATGCACCCGGTCAGAGACATCCCGGACCCTGGCACCCAGGAGGCAACAAACCATGCGGGTGTCCTTCTCACGTCCACAATATCTCCTGTCTGCTCCCCTGACTATAGAGACCCCAATGACAACAGCTGTCCTCTTCTCTGTCCCACCCTTCTGCACCACAGGGTCAGACTCAGTGCCAGAGGCCCTGCCACCATGGCTCACCCCGGTCGGTCATTCCTGCCAACAGTATCCAGGACAGTAAACTTATTATTCAGGGGAATGGCTACAGGGGTGCTCTGCACTACCTGTCTGCTCACCTTTGCTTTCCCCCCTCTGACTGTCACCCAACGACCTGCTTCCAGCAGGCTAGGTGTGACTACCTCCCTGTAGCTCTCATCTATTGTACAATTGTAAATTATGGAAAGAAATATATATACAGAGAGAGCATACGGTATATGATGTTAAATTAAATAAATAACACAAAAAGAGAAAAAAGTAATGAGGTAGTGTTCATAGGCTCAACGTCCATTCAGAAATCTGACGTCTGAGGGCAAGTGGCTGATTATATATGACATATTTACTCACCTTTATAATTTATACTTGTTTTTATATTTAGTTTATCATTTAGTCAATCTTAAGTAAGCATTAATTTATTATGCAATCATGAAGCGTTAGAGCACTGATTGGAATTTGCAGGCAATTTGCACACAGTAAGGTCCCTGTAAATGTAGCCCACCCACGACCAGATAGCTCTGAGATACAGTTTAAAAGCTGGTCAATAATCAGATATCAAACCTCTTTCCTCTTTCTTCTTTCCAATTAGAGAGAGACCAACCATCACCATATCCCATTACAAACCTTTCCCATTACATAAGGACCAACCATCATCATACCCCATTACGTGCCTTTCCCATTACAAAGGGACCAGACATCACCATATCCTATAACACATCTTTCCGATTACAGAGACAACAACCATCCCCATATTCCATTGCAAACCTTTCCCATTAGAGACCAATCATCACCATATCCCATTATAAACCTTTCCCATTATATAGGGACCAACCATCGCCATATCCCATTACACACCTTTCCTATTACAGACAGACCAACAATCATATCCCATTTCACACCTTTCCCATTACAGTGGGACCAAGCATCACCATATCCCATTACAAACCTTTCCCATTAGAGACCAATCATCACCATATCCCATTACAAACCTTTCCCATTAGAGACCAATCATCACCATATCCCATTACAAACCTTTCCCATTAGACAGCGACCAGCCATTGCCATATCCCATTTCACCCCTTTCCCATTACAGTAGAACCAAGCATCTCCATATCCCATTACAAACCACACCTTTCCCATTTCTCACAAATACCGTTTGTTGCTGTGACCATGACTAATTTTAAATCCATGATCAATAGTTTCTTGTTAGCCAAGAGGTGTATGGAACAGATGACTGTATGGTGACACATTGTCTGTTCGTACATGATCAATTTAGTCAACTGCATATACTAGCAACAACAACAACAACTTCCATTCATACAGCACCTTTAATTTATCAGCTCTAAACTTGTGACCACATGAAATCAATTTCAAGTTACACAAGACAATGTTAGACAGATGGTTAAAAGTTTAGTCAAAAATTGTTTTAAGGAGTCTCCTAAAACAGCTGAATGCAATAGAGAAGTTTCTTTCCATATTTCCTTATGAAATAGGAGGCCATTCAACCCATTGAGTTAATGCTAGCTCCTTGCTACCTTTTCTCTTTCTCTGTAATCCCTTCCCATTACCCTGTCCCAGCCAATTCCACTGCTCACCACACACCAGGTACAATTCTAATTGATCTGCTACGTGGCTTTGGACTGTGGGAGGAAACCAGAGAACCGAGAGGAAACCCATGCAGTCACAGGGAGAACGTGCAAACTCCATGGATGTCAGGACTGATCAAAGCTCCCAGCCACAGAAAGAATATTTCAAGAATTAAGGCAAACCCATTTGGCTGCACGGATGCCAAAGTGGAACAACTAAATTACCTTTGTATGACAACTCCCTTCTATCCATTCTCCCCCCACCTTTTGTTTTCCCTTATAACCTGGCCCCATCACCCCCTTTCTCCTCCCCTGCTATTTCATCTGCCCATCACCCAAATGTTCCTCCCTCCATTTCATCTCCTCATTTCCCTTCCTTTACTCCATGATCCACTGTCCACTCCTACCAGATTCCATCTTCTTCAGTCCTTTGTCACTTCCACATATCACCTCTCAGCTTCTTACATCATTCCCAATTTCTCCCACTCTCAGCTGCCTATTAACCCTTTCTTCCTCACTAGATCCTTCCTCTCCTCCCTCCACCACACTTTTTTGGCTATCTCTCCATTTGATTTATATATATATTTTTCTCGCCCCTAATGGGTGGTGTGTATGCGTATTTTTCCCTCAATCTTGCGTCTTCTACCAGACAGCTGGGAGCTTGCTGGTTCAGTGCAGTATACTTGTTGTTCCCAGTAGTGTGCTCTTCTGGACCAAGATCTCAGATATTGTTCCCGGGATTTGTTGGAGCCTTCCACATCCTTTCTATCTGCTCTTTCAAGCGCTGGTATTTCTCCAGCTTCTACTTCTCATATTCTTTCTTCGTGGTGTTACTGTCATTCCGGATTGCCACATCTATTACTGTTGCTTTCTTCTGTTCCTTGTCCAGAATTACTACATCTGGTTGGTTGGCCAGTACCTGCTCATCAGTCTGCATTTGGAAGTTCCACAGGATCTTAGCTCTGGAATTCTCTGTCGCTACCTAATTCGGTGCTTCCCATTTGGACTTGGGAGTGTCCAATCCATACTCCATGCAGATGTTCCTGTACACAGTTCCTGCTACTTGGTTGTGCTGTTCAGCGTATTCTGTCCTTGACTGCATCTTGTACCCTGCTACTATGTGCTGGATGGTTTGAACAGGTTGCTTGCACAGTCTACATCCTGGGTCTTGACTGGTGTGATGGACCTCTGCTTCTACTGCCCTTGTGTTCAGTGTCTGTTCTTGTGCAGCCATGAGCAGTGCCTCTGTGCTGTCCCTCAGCCCTGCCATTTCCGGCCACTGGTAGGACTTACATATATTCATTGGTTGGTTCATTGACCATTCAGAAATCTAGTGGTGGAGGGGAAGAAGCTGTTCCTAAGATGTTCAGTGGGTGTCTGCAATAAATTTGGAGATGTTTAGGAAGCCAGGAATGGAAAGGTGCAGATCATTCAGAAGACTGTAGCATTCGACAGAAGTACAAACAGAGGAAATGGAATTTGGCTGCAAGGTAACTGTGAAAATGAGACAAGAATCTTAAAACACTTCACTGAGAGTCTGTGGTGGTGGGAACGAGGGTGAGGGTATATTCAGTGCAATCAGGTTGGATAGTACAACGTTGTTTTCCAATTAAACCAACGGTCACACCGCACTTGGAGTATTGTGAGCAATTCAGGTCTCCTGCTCTCAGAAAGGATGTGCTGTCATTAGAGATTGTCCAGAGGAGATTCATGAGAATGGTCCCAGGAGTGAAAGGGGTAATGCATGAGGAGAGTGTTTGATGGCTCTGGGCCTGTACTCAGAGAAGAATGGGGCGGGGGGTGGGGGGGGGGATCTCATTGAAAGCTATCGAATATAGAAAGGGCTCAAAGGGTTCAACAGAGTGGATGTGGAGAGGATGTTTCCTACAGTGGAGGAGTCTAGGACCAGAATACAAGGACATCCTTTAGAACAGAGATGAGGAGGAATTTCTTTAGCCAATGAGTGGTGAAGCTTACCCCTGACATCTCCTCTGTACCTACTTCCAAGCACCTTAAAATTGTGCCCTCTCATGCTAGCCATTTCAGCCCTGGGAAGAAGTCTCTGACTATCTACACGATCAATGCCTCTCATCATCTTATACACCTCTATCAGGTCACCTCTCATCCTCCGTTGCTCCAAGGAGAAAAGGCCGAGTTCACTCAACCTATTCTCATAAGGCATGCTCCCCAATCCAGGCAACATCCTTGCAAATCTCCTCTGCACCCTTTCTATGGTTTCTACGTCCTTCGTATAGTGAGGCAACCAGAACTGAGCACGTGGGGTCTGACCAGGGTCCTATATAGCTGCAACATTACCTCTCAGCTCTTAAACCCAATCTTACAATTGATGAAGGCCAATGCACCGTATGCCTTCTTAACCACAGAGTCAACCTGTGCAGCAGCTTTGAGTGTCCTATGTACTCGGACCCCAAGATCCCTCTGATTCTTCACACTGCCAAGAGTCTTACCATTAATACTATATTCTGCCATCATATTTGACCTACCAAAATGAACCACCTCACACTTATCTGGGTTGAACTCCATCTGCCACTTCTCAGCCCAGTTTTGCATCCTATCAATGTCCCGCTGTAACCTCTGACAGCCCTCCACACTATCTACAACACCCCCAACCTTTGTGTCATCAGCAAATTTGTGAACCTATCCTTCCACTTCCTCATCCAGCTCATTTATAAAAATCGCGAACAGTAAGGGTCCCAGAACAGATCCCTGAGGCACACCACTGGTCACCGACCTCCATGCAGAATATGACCTATCTACAACCACTCTTTGCCTTCTGTGGGCAAGCCAGTTCTGGATCCACAAAACACTATCCCCTTGGATCCAAAACCTCCATACTTTCTCAATAAGCCTTGCATGGGATGCCTTATCAAATCCCTTGCTGAAATCCATACACACTACATCTACTGCTCTACTTTCATCAAGGTGTTTAGTCACATCCTCAAAAAATTCAATCAGGCTCGTAAGGCACGACCTGCCTTTGACAAAGCCATGCTGACTATTCCTAATCATATTACACCTCTCTAAATGTTCATAAATCCTGCCTCTCAGTATCTTCTCCATCAACTTACCAACCACTGAAATAAGTCTCACTGGTCTATAATTTCTTGGGCTATCTCTACTCCCTTTCTTGAATAAGGGAACAATATCCGCAACCCTCCAGAACCTCTCCCGTCCCCATTGATGATGCAAAGATCATCTCCAGAGGCTCAGCAATCTCCTCCCTCACCTCCCACAGTAGCCTGGGGTACATCTCGTCCGGTCCTGGTGACTTACCTAACTTGATGCTTTCCAAAAGCTCCAGCACATCCTTTTTCTTAATATCTACATGCTCAAGCTTTTCAGTCCACTGTAAGTCATCCCTACAATCGCCAAGATCCTTTTCCGTGGTGAATACTGAAGCAAGGTACCCTCCTCTGGTTCCATACTCACTTTTCCACTGTCACACTTGATTGGTCCTATTCTCTCACATCTTATCCTCTTGCTCTTCACAAACTTGTAGAATGCCTTGGGGTTTTCCTTAATTGTTTTCTGCCAAGGCCTTCTCATGGCCCCCTCTGGCTCTCCTAATTTCATTCTTCCTGCCAGCTTTATAATCTTCTAGATCCCTATCATTATCTAGTTTTTTGAACCTTTCGTAAGCTCTTCGTTTCTTCTTGACTAGATTTACAACAGCCTTTTTATACCACGGTGCCTGTACCTTTCCATCCTTTCCCTGTCTCATTGGAACGTACCTATGCAGAACTCCTCGCAAATATCCCCTGAACAGTTGCTTCTGTACTTTTCCCTGAGAACACCTGTTTCCAATTTATGCTTCCAAGTTCCTGCCTGATAGCCTCATATTTCCCCTTACTCCAATTAAAGGCTTTTCTAATTCGTCTGTTCCTATCCCTCTCCAATGCTATGGTAAAGGAGATAGAATTGTGATCACTATCTCCAAAATGCTCTCCCACTGAGAGATCTGACACCTGACCAGGTTCATTTCCTAATACCAGATCAAATACAGCCTCTCTTCTTGTAGGCTTATCTACATACTGTGTCAAGAAACCTTTCTGAACACACCTAACAAACTCTACCCTATCTAAACCCCTCACTCTCGGGAGATGCCAATTGATATTTGAGAAATTAACATCTCCTACCACAACAACCCTGTTATTAT
The DNA here is from genome assembly GCF_963921235.1 of Mobula hypostoma. Lineage (NCBI taxonomy): Eukaryota > Metazoa > Chordata > Chondrichthyes > Myliobatiformes > Myliobatidae > Mobula > Mobula hypostoma. The sequence goes on along the minus strand of NC_086098.1, from coordinate 171,640,299 downwards.
TACACCTTTCCAGAATCTGTCTCCCTATCTGTTCCTCGATGTCCCTGTTACTGTTGGGTGTTCTATAAAAACACCCAGTAGAGTTATTGACCACTTCCTGTTTCTAACTTCCACCCACAGAGACTCAGTAGACAATCCCTCCATGACTTCCTCCTTTTCTGCAGCCGTAACACTATCTCTGATCAACAGTGCCACGCCCCCACCTCTTTTGCCTCCCTCCCTGTCCTTTCTGAAACACTTAAAGCCTGGCATTCGAAGTAACCATTTCTGCCCCTGAGCCATCCAAGTCTCTGTAATGGCCACAACATCATAGCTCCAAGTACTGATCCACGATCTAAGCTCATCTGCTTTGTTCATAATACTCCCTGCATTAAAATAGACACATCTCAAACCATCGGTCTGAATGTGTCCCTTCTCTATCACCTGCCTATCCTCCCTCTCCCACTGTCTCCAAGCTTTCTCTATTTGTGAGCCAACTACCTCTTCCTCTGTCTCTTCAGTTCGGTTCCCACCCCCCAGCAATTCTAGTTTAAACTCTCCCCAATAGCATTTGAAAACCTCCCCACCAGGATATTGGTCCCCCTGGAATTCAAGTGCAACCCGTCCTTTTTGTACAGGTCATGCCTGCCCCAGAAGAGGTCCCAATGATCGAGAAATCTGAATCCCTGCCCTCTGCTCCAATCCCTCAGCCACGTATTTATCCTCCACCTCATTCTGTTCCTATGCTCACTGTCATGTGGCATGGGCAGTAATCCTGAGATTACTACCTTTAAGGTCCTGCTTCTCAGCTTCCTTCCTAACTCCCTGTAGTCTGTTTTCAGGACCTCCTCCCTTTTCCTACCTATGTCATTGATACCAATATGCACCATGACCTCTGGCTGTTCCCCTGGATGCGATCAGAAACATCCTGGACCCTGGCACCTGGGAGGCAAACTTCCATCCTTTCTTTCCTACGTCCACAGAATCGCCTGTCTGACCTCCAAACTATAGAGTCCCCTATCACTGCTGCCATCCTCTTCCTTTCCCTACCCTTCTTTCCCTAGACAATCCCTCCATGACTTCCTCCTTTTCTGCAGCCGTGACACTATCTCTAATCAACAGTGCCACGCCCCCATCTCTTTTGCCTCCCTCCCTGTCCTTTCTGGAACATCTAAAGCCTGGCACTCGAAGTAACCATTCCTGCCCCTGAGCTATCCAAGTCTCTCCTAGTGTACACTCTCAAGTGTACCACGGAGAGAGAATACTGACCAGTTGTACCATAGCCTGGTACGGATCATCCAATGCACAGGACTGCAAGAGGCTGCAGAGAGCTGCAGCCAACTCCATCATGGTCACAACTCTCCCTACCGTCAAGGATATCTCCAAGAAGCCGCACCTCAAGAAGGAAGCAAACATCATGAAGGACTCTGACCATCTGGAATATGTCCTTGTCCAGTTACTACGGTTGGCGAGGTAGAGCCTCACTCAAAAATTCAGAAAAGACTTTGTTCCCTGCAACATCAGCTTCCTCAACACTCCATGAACAAACTCAATGTTACTTTTTGTAACTTGGTAATTTTATGTCTCTGCATTAACTTCTGCCACAGGGTAACAAAGTTCACATCAGCGAAGTCAGTGATAAAGAATCTGATTCTGATTAGAAACTAGTAAAAGTTTGTATACAGAATAGGGTACTGTCCATGTTCTGTGAATGATGCTAGAATACAATATGGGGTACTGTTGATGGTCTGTGTTCATGTTGGTATACAGTACAGTGTTCTGTGAGTGGTCTGTGTTCATGTTGGTATACAATACACAGTTCTGTCAGTGGTCTGTGTTCATGTTGGTATACAGTATATAGTTCTGTCGATGGTCTGTGTTCGTGCTGGTATACAGTACACAGTTCTGTTGGTGGTCTACGTTCATGTTGGTATACATGCTGTTTCATGTTTTTACTGTCACTCATTCTTTGGAGTTCTCTTCTGTTTTCGTGGATGTATGTGAAGAGCAAGAACTTCAGATTGTATATTGTATATGTTCTTTGATAGTAAATGGAACTATTGAAGAACAAATAAACTTAATAGAATTGATGAAAAACTGTACACAATAAGTTGAGCGAACAACCAACCAATGTGCAAATGACAGCAAAAGAAAAAAAAGCAAAATAATAATTATAAATAAATAAGCAGTAAATGTCAAGAACATGAGATGATGAGTCTTTGAAAGTGAGTCAATAGTCTCACTGCTGGGATAAGTGAAGTTATCCCCTCTGGTTCAAGAGCCTGATGGTTGAGGAGTAACAGCTGTACCAATGATCCTTACAAAAGATTTAGATTATGAGAACACTCAGTCCTCTTTTATTGTCATTTAGAAATGCACATGCATTAAGAAATGATACAATGTTTCTCCAGAGTGATAACACAGAAACCAGGACAAACCAAAGACTAACACTGACAGAACCACATAATTATAACATATAGTTACAGCAGTGCAAAACAATACCATAATTTGATGAAGAACAGTCCATGGGCATGGTAAAAAAAAGTCTCAAAGTCCCTGAGTCGATCGACTCCCGAGTCCCCACTAGCAGGCGGCAAAAGGGAGAAACTCCCTGCCATAAACCTCCAGGCACTGTCAACTTGCCGATGCCTTGGAAGCAGCTGACCACAGCCAACATTGAGTCCATCTGTCCGAAAACTTCGAGCCTCCGACCAGCCCCTCTGATGCAGCCTCCCGAGCGCCATCCTCTGCTGAGCGCCTTCAACCTAGCCCCGGCTGCTGAAACACGCAAAGCCGAGGATTTGAGGTCTTCTGCTCCGGAGATTCTGGTTACCACACAGTAGCGGCAGCAGCAAAGTGGGCATTTCTGAAGTCTCTCCAGATGTTCCTCTGTACTCTCACGTCCGTTTCCATCAAATCAAAATTGTGCACGGTCCCCTACTTGACAGATTACAGATATCATTCACCGGAGGGGCCGCCCGCGCTGCTGTTGCGCCGCCATCTTCTCCTCCCTCCTTTTGAGAGTTATCTGGAAGAGCAGATGCACTAACACTGCGCAGTGGAGGAGCCAATGTGAACAGCATCAGTAAACCAAAACCAACTCTGCTGGATTGATCATGTCATTCAAATGCCTAACAGATCCTGTGCTGCCAGTTAAAAGAATTTCAGCGAGCCCCTGGAGGGCAAAGGAAACACTTCAAAGATAACATCAAAATCCGCCTGAAGAAATTCAACATTACACCTAAAAACTGGGAAGACATTGCACTGGATAGATACACCTGGAGGAAATCTAGTCGAGAGGGAGCTGTACTACATGAGAACAACCTCCGCTGTGCCACAGAGAACAAGTGGCGGCTGTGAAAGGAGAGACTGAACAACCAAAAGACCCGACCACTGACCACAGCCACCACTTACTCGTACCCACACTGCACAGGAATATGTGGATCCCGGATCAGCCTCTACAGACACCTGAGGACCCACCAATAGACAACCCCTTAAGAGAACATCATAAAGGGCAATCATATGATCAGAGATTAAGAGAGCTAGGGCTTTACTCTTTGGAGAGAAGGAGGATGAGAGGAGACATGATAGAGGTGTACAAGATACTAAGAGGAATAGATAGAGTGGATAGCCAGCGCCTCTTCCCCAGGCCACCACTGCTCAATACAAGAGGACATGGCTTTAAGGTAAGGGGTGGGAAGTTCAAGGGGGATATTAGAAGAAGGTTTTTTACTCAGAGAGTGGTTGGTGCGTGGAATGCACTGCCTGAGTCAGTGGTGGAGGCAGATACACTAGTGAAGTTTAAGAGACTACTAGACAGGTATATGGAGGAATTTAAGGTGGGGGGTTATAAGGGAGGCAAGGTTTGAGGGTCAGCACAACATTGTGGGCCAAAGGCCCTGTAATGTGCTGTACTATTCTATGTTCTATGTTCCAAATTTGAAATTTCAATGGTGTTCAAATTTTTTCTTACTTCACAGGTGCTGTCTGTATTTCCAACATTTATTGTTTATTTCATATTTCCAGCATCTCCGGTATTTTGTGCAATGTTTCCATGATCTGCAACGACATGATAGTGTAGTGGTTAGCGCAAATGCTTTACAGAACAAGCGATCAACGATTAGGATTCGATTCTGCTACCGTCTATACTACGTGGGTTTCCTCCGGATTCTCCCATTTCCTCCCACATTCCAAAAGAGTATGGGTTAGGGGGAGTTAGTAGCGGGCATGTTATGTTGGTGCTGGAAGTGTGGCCACACAAAATCCATGGAATGTGTTGGACATTGACACATTTCATATGTTTTGATGCACTTGTGACAAATAAAGTTAATCTTTGAGGTCTGTGTAACTGTTTCATGAAACCAGCCCAGTGATTCTCCCTATTAGCTTCCAGGTTATGTGGTTTGGGCGCCACAGTAGTGTAGCAGTTAGCGCGACACTTCAGGCATTCCAGAGTTCAGAGTTCAATTCCTGCGCCGTTCTGTAAGGACTCTGTACGTCCTTCTCGCGGAATGCGCGGGTTTTCCTCGAGTGTTCCGGCTTCCTCCCATGGTCCAAAGATGGTAGGTTAATTGGTCATTGCAAATTGTCCAGTGATTACCATTACGAAATCATAGGGGTACTGTACAGATGAGCGTTGCACCAGCAAAGCTCTCTCCGGTCCACTCTGAAATGCTCTCTGCCTCTTTTTTCCTCTGTATTCTTTTCCCCTGCACCGTTCCCTGGAGAATGGTCTTTGAAATTCCGCTTGATCTTGTTACGTGGCTATATCATCTCAGTTTCCTCTTCTTTACTGTGGACAGTAGGAATTTGTAATGTGCTGGGTGACGGTTCTTTGAACTTCATCGTTTGACACATGGTCTGTATAGGAGATGCTGAGGAGCCTTCTGAAGCATCTCATTTCTACTGCCTGGATCTTCTTTTGCAGTTCTGCTGTCAAAGTCCATGGTTCTCATGCATACAAGAAGGTGGAGAGCAATGTTATTGTCTCTCCAGATTGGTTTTAGTCTAGCCAGCATTGCTGTTGTTTGGGCTGTCCTTGCAAGGACTTCAGGCTTTGATCCTTGTTAGTTGATGATGACGCCAGAACCATTAGACAGTCCCTAGTTCTTGTCCACTGACTGATTTTTGTCATGATTGACTCCTCATCGTTTCTCATCAGCTTGGTTTCCTCTGCACTGAACCCCACGCCATATCTGGTAGATGTATCGTCCAGACAGTTCACAAGGCAGGGCAGTTCATCCTCACTTCCTGCCAGCCCATCAGCGTTATCGGTGAACCTGTCCTTTGATGCTGACTGTCCCGATATGGTCATCCAGGGCATCCGTCATTATTTGCTCCAGGAAAATGTTGAACAGCGTGGGTGAAAGGAAGCAACCTTGTCGGACTCCAACTGATGTGTGGAACCACGCTCCAACTGTGCCTTGAACTAGTTTTAGTGTAGCTTCTTGGATCAGCTTCTGGGCCGGGTGGCATCTCTTCATTGTGGCCCAGAGTGCATCATGCTGCACCCTATCAAATGCCTTCTTGAAGTCTATGAACATGTGGAACATGTCCTGTTGATGTTGGCTGTATTTCTTGCACAGTACTTGGAGGTTGAATATCTCTTCTGAATCCATCCTGCTCTTCTGCAATTATTTCTTCTGCCTGTGGTCTCAATCTGTTCAAGATGACTTTCAATATCACATTGCTTACATGACGGTTAAGACTTATGGTTCTATAATTCTGGCACTGCTGTAAGTTGCCTTTCTGGGGAGAGTGATGATGAGTGATTTTGTCCAGGGTGTTGGTCGTGCCCCTGATTTTGTTACAAATATTGGTGAGGATGTCTATCACAGTCTCTCCTCCATGTTTTATCAGCTCAGCCGGGATGTTGTCCATTCCTGCTATCCTATTCTTCAGCAATCTTATGGCTGCTTCCACCTTTCCCCACAGAATTGGAAAGCCATCGTTGTTTGACGAGCCCACACTTGCAAGCATACTGGGGTCTCCTTGGGTCTAATGGTTATAAAAGACTGAAAAAACTCGGTCCATCTGTTGAGAATGTCTTCATCTTCTGTGAGACAGTTTCCTTCTTTGTCTTGGATGGTGCTGACTCCTGACTGTCTCTGTTTAGTGAGGTCCTTCACAATTTGGAATGTTCTGACTATCTTCTGTCCCTGTTCACTGTCTCTCAATCCATTCTTCCTTGGTCTTGATCATGATTTTCCTGATCTTCTTGCTAATCATTCTGTACACTACTGCTCCTGTTGTTGTGTCCTTAGTTTTCTTCACGTCTCTTCTAGTGTCATGCATTTCCAGGATCTCCTCTGTTAAAAGCAGGAAACTGGTTTCCACTGGTAGGTGAGACTAGAACTAGGGGACATAGCCTCAAGTTTCGGTGGAGTAGATTTAGGACAGAGATGAGGAGGAACTGCCTTTCCCAGAGATTGGTGAATCTGTGGATTTCTCTGCCCAATGAAGCAGTGGAGGTTACCTCAGTAAATATATTTACACAAGAATGGATAGATTTTTGCATAGTAGGGGAATTAAGGGTTATGGGGAAAAGGCAGGGAGGTGGAGGTGAGTCCATGGCCAGATTAGCCATGATCTTATTGAATGGCGGAGTAGGCTTGATGGGCCAGATGGCCTACTCCTGTTCCTATTTCTTGTTACCCAGGGTTGGGTTTTCCAACTGTGCTTTCCAAGTATCTCATTGGCTGTTTCTGTCATCACTTTATTGAACTTAGCTGTTAACATTTTAGCATCTTTGTCAAGTACTGGCAGTGGTGCAAATTTTCCTCCAACAGTAACTTTGAAGGACCCAGTGATGGAGGAGTCCTTCAGTCTTTCGGAGTCGAATTTCATTCTGATGTTCCTGGGCTTCTTGACTTTCTTCAGCCTGATTCTGAAGTTCAATTTGTGGGCACTTCCAATATCAGTACCTGGGAATGTCCTTGCTGTGGCTCTCTTGATCCCAGACTGAAGCCTGTTCTGCACCAGTCCATAATTGATCTGGCTATGATGTATTCCATTGGGTGCATGCCACGTACAGTGTCCTGATGCCTTGTGCTCTCCAAGGGTGTTTGCGAGCACCATGATGTTGTAGCTGGTGAACTCAAGTAGGCGTAATCCTCGCTCGTTGCTTACTGCATTACAGGAGGGGCCGCAGAATTCCTTCTGATCTTTCAGTGCATCTGCACCCACCTTGGCATTTCAGTTCCCCCCTCCCAGATGATTAGAATGTCCTTTTTGTCCACCTTGTCAATGATGCCCTGGAGTTGGTATAGAATTCCTCCACTTGGTCATCTTCATAGTCAGTTGTTGGTGCATAGGCCTGTGTTACTGTGATGTTGAAAGGTACTGCTCTAAGGTGGATGGAAATAGGCCGGATGGATATTAGAGGGTACTCGAATACGGAGTTCTTGATGTTCTTGTTGACAAGAAATCCTACACCATAGGCATGTTTGTCAAATTCTCCACTGTAGTACAGTATTTGGCTTTCCTCAGTAAGATGTTCGCCGAGGTTTTTCCCATGACCTCACAGATTCCCAGGATGTGCCAGGTGTACCTCACTAGCTTAAATGTGATCTCCTGCAGTTTCTCTGCTTGGGCAAGTGTTCTCACGTTCCATGTGGCTAATGAGATACAGTCTCTCCCGTGGACCTTCTGTGGTAGGTTACAGCAGTAGCGTACTGAACTCAACCGCCTTGGTGTGCAATGGATGGCATGGTCCTTGGCGACCTGAGTGGTGACCGATTGGGTATGGAGTCTGTTACTGTGTCCATCAGGTCGCGTGTCTTCGTCTGGTGAGATCTGATGGTGCCGATCCCTCTCCAGGCCAGACCACAGCTGATGCCCTCTAACTCATGGGCTGGCTCTGGTCTCAAATACATGGCCGTAGTAGTTCTTCAGGAACTTCATCTGCCCTGGCCGGTGACTTTGCCCAGTGAGGCCGTGTTAATGCCACCCCCTCATGTCGTTCAGCCCGCCAGCTGAAGCAGTGTACCGGGGTGTGCACTAGGAGGCAGACGTGAGCGATTTAGGAGATGGAGGAGGACCAGTGATGCCTGTCCACCCTCCAGGTCGAGTGCCGCTGTCAGACATGAAGGGTACTACCTCTATCCAGAGCCCCCTACACCCGTCTTCAGGTTAGGGTTAATTGGTTTCGTTGGGCTTGCTGGGGCAGCGTGGCTCAAAGGGTCGAATGTGTTTACTCCATGCTGCATCACTAAACAATTAAATAAATCTGTTTATGAATCTGAACACAACACTTTTGCAACATATCAAGGGATCACACTTACAAACTGTACCTAATAAACACTGTGTTTACAAGATCACACAGGCTGATACTCTGCATCTTAATCTAACGATACACTCAATGGCCACTTTATTAGGTACTCCCATACACCTACTCATTACCTAATCAGCCAATCATGTAGCAGGAACTCAATGCATAAAAGCATGCAGAACTGGTCAAAAGTTTCAGATTTGTTCAGACCAAACATCAGAATGTGGAAGAAATGTGACCTAAGTGATTCTGACAGTGGAACGACTGTTGGTGCCAGACGGAGTGGTTTGAGTATCTCAGAAAATGCTGATTTTCTCAGACAACTGTCTCTAGAGTTGACAGAGAATGGTGTGAGAAACAAGAAAACATCCCGCGAGCATAAGTTCGGTGGGCAAATGTACCTCGTTAATGAGAGAAGTTAGAGGAGAATGGCTGGAGTGGTTCAAGCTGACAGGAAGGTGACAGTAACTCAAATAACCCTGTGCTACATCAGTGGTGTGCAGAAGAGCATCTCTGAAGGCACAACACGTCGAACCTTGAATTGGATGGGCTACAGCAGCAGAAGACCATGAACATACACTCAGTGGCCACTTTATTAGGAGGTGCATTGAATGTACTGTATGTGCATTTGTTAATAGAAGGTTTTTTACTTATTCGGAATCCTTTGCACTTTCAAATGACACTCACCTGTCTCTTTCAGATAACAGAGCTTAAACAATTGAATGCAAATGAGATCAAAGTTATTTGATACAGTTGAGTCGTTGTCATCGTGGCTATCCCTCGAGGTCGAGGATGATGGTCTTCATTCTGTAGATCTACTTATGGGCTCTCAAGTGGTTTATGAGTACAATCTTGGCTTTGAAAGTTCTTCTGCATTCAAGACAGGTAGCTCCAGATGGCAGATCGGGCTTTGGTTGCTGCTGCCTCTTTCCATTTTCTTCTCTTTTCTTCTAATTCTGCACACCTGTTGGCTTGAAAGTTGCTGTTCCTTCTCGGATGATGGCTTGCCAGCGTTTCCTGTCCTTGGCATTGGTTTCCCAATTGTTGATGTTGATGTTACATTTCTTCATGTTGGCTTTTAAGATGTCTTTGAATCTTTTCTGTTCGCCACCTCTTTTACATTTGCCTTCTTTAAGCTGGGAGTAGAAGATTTGTTTCGGCAGACGTTCGTCTTTCATCCGAACAACATGACCGCTCCGTCTTAGTTGGTTCTTGATGAGTAAACATCATTCAGAAAGGGGCAAGGAACAGGAAGCCAAGGAATCTGTCCATTGGCATGTTATTGGGTAGGTTTCCAATCTTGAGATTGGAACTGGCATTGAATGGATGAAATGTCCTGAAAGCATCTTGAGATTGTGAAGATACTGGAAATCCAGAGCAACAGGCACAGAATGCTGGTGGGCACCACGGTATCATAGGAGTTTGCGTAGTGCTATTACAGCTCTGAGTGCCGGAGTTTGGAGTTTAGTTCCAATGTCATCTGCAAGGAGTTTCTATGTTCCTCCCCAGGACTGTGTGGGTTTCCTCCAAGTGCTTCAGTTTTCTCCTATGGTCCAAACACATACCAGTTAGTAGGTAAGTTGGTGATTGTAAATTGTTCTGTGATTAGGCTCGGGTTAAACAGGTGGGTGTTGGGCATTGAGGCTTGTTGGGCCAGAAGGGCCTGTTTCACAATGTACCTCTAAATAAATAAATAAGGACTCAGCAGGCCAGGTAGCATCTATGGAAAGGAAAAAAAAGAGTCTTTGTTTTGGGCTGAGACTATTCAACAGAAAATTTACTCCAAATGAAGACAGTATCAGCTCTAAATTTCCCTGGGGAACAATGTCGTTTTTACAGATGGCATCCCAACTATCAAATGAATATGGATTCCTTAAAGAGGGTATGAAGATGTAAAGGAGTCTGTCCTTTTGGGAATTAATTTAATGATGCCATTTTCCTTCTCTGAATTTATTTTTAAGTTTTTTGTGAGATGTGAGTGAGGTCAGTATTCTCTGCACATCTCCAAAAGCACTGGGTTATTTTGTCACATGTACCCCTAGAGCATCAGGCACATCCAACCAATGTGGATAACTTCACCCACCACAACACTGAACTGATTCCACAATTTATGGACTCACTTTCAAGGTCTCTGAAACACATGTCCTCAGTATGATTATTTTTTATGTATTTATTTATTTTTAATATTTGCACAGTTTGTATTCATTCGCACATTGGTTTGTTTGTCAGTCTTTGTGTGTAGTCTTTCATTGATTCAATTGTGTTTCTTTGTTCTACTGTGAATGCCTGCAAGAAAATGAATCTCAGGGCGGTATGTGCGGACATACACATACTTTGATAATAAATTTACTTTGAACTTTAACTTCGATAGTAGTTGGTGGTGTAGTGGCATCAGCACAAGCCTTTGGGCACGCGAGCTCCTGGGTTCGAATCTGGCCCGCTCCTTCCACGAGTTCCTGTTTGGTTCTACTCATGCTGGGTTGAACGTCGAGCTAGCAACTCGGCCTCATAAAAAACAGATAAACACTAAAGAAATGCCAAGGTTGCCCCCTAATGTGCCAAATTGCCATGGGGAGGAACTTTGAACTTCGATATGCACCAGATTAGATAAAGACAGATCTAAAGATTTTGAAGACCTTTAATCTTTAAAATCTTTTTACACCAGATTGGATAAAGACGAATTTTGTTTGCTTAAGAATGTTAGTAGACTCGATATGTATTTAAGACAACCTAGTAAATTCAGAGTAATTTTTGTTGATGCCTGCTCTCCCCACAATCCTGTTTAATTAACGTGCCCCTTCTAAGATAGATCGATAGATAGATAATACCTTATTGATCCCAAAGGAAATTACAGTGTCACAGTAGCATTACAAATGCACAGATATACAAGCATTGGAAGATAAGTAAGAAAGAATAAAAATAAGTTGCCTCAAACAGACTAATGGTGGGGTGGGGGGGGGAAATCATCACTTCCCCGGCTATTGGTTGACTCATTGTAGAGCCTAATGGCCGAGGGTAAGAATGACCTCATGTAAAGCTCTTTGGAGCAGCGCAGTTGTTTTAGTCTATTACTAAAAGTGTCCCTCTGTTCAGCCAAGGTGGCATGCAGAGGGTGAGCAACATTGTCCAGAATTGCCAGGATTTTCCGTAGGGTCCTTTGTTCTACCACAGCCTCCAGTGTGTCCAGTTTGACTCCTATAACAGAGCCAGCCTTTGAGCCTGTTGGTATCACCCATGTTGATGCCATTGCCCCAGCACACCACCACATAGAAGATTATACTGGTGACAACAGATTGGTAGAACATGTGAAGGAGAGGCCTGCACACTCCAAAGGACCTCAGTTTCTTCAGGAAGTAGAACCGACTCTGGCCCTTCTTGTACACAGCCTCTGTGTTGGTGCTCCACTCAAGTCTGTTATCCAGGTGCACCCCAGCGACCTAAAGGTCCTCACCACATCCATGTTTCTCTTCTACATTTCTCTAGATCTTCAGTCTAAGGCTGTAAAATGAGTGACCAGTAACTTATCCATCTATGCCATACCCCTCACATTATCTCACATTGATGAAGACAGATGTGAGAAGCAGAGAAACATCTGGAGAAATTTCTGAAATGCCTGGTTTCGCTGCTGTTGTTACTGCGCGATTGAGAATCTCCAGAGGGAAGGCCCCAAAATCCCTGGCTTTGCCTGCTGCTGGCAACCGAGGCTGAGGTCGAAGCGTTGGGATAGAGATGGTGCTTGGTACTTGGTGTCAGAGGGCTGATCGGAGCTCGAAGTTTTCGGACGACTCAGAGTCAAACTGTGGTCGGGCATGGCAGGGAGAGTTTTCTTCCTTCTCCCGTCTGTGTGAGATGTGGGACTTTCGAGACTTTGAACTTTTTTACTGTGCCATGGCCTGTTCTTCATCAAGTTACGGTATTGTTGCCCTGTTGTAACTATATGTTATAATTATGTGGTTTTGTTAGTTTTTCAGTCTTGGTCTGTCCTGTGTTTCTGTGATATCACACCGGAGGAATATTGTATCATTTCTTAATGAATGCATTACTAAATGACAATAAAAGAGGACTGCATGTCCTCATAATCTAAAAAAAATCTAATCTAATCATTCAGCAGGATTATGACTAATTCCAGTCAATACTGCTTCCAATAGGGCAGTGCAGTAGTGTCTGATGTCAGTTTTCTCAAAGTTTTTTAACCCAGAACATCTCGGCACAGCAGCGCCTCCACTTCCCGAGGAGATTGAGGTAAGCAAGGTTCCACCCCCATCTTAACAGAATGTTACAGGAACACCATTGAGAATGTCCTGACAAGTTGTATCTCCACCTGGTATGGGAGCAGCCGAGCATCAGACCGAAAGTCCCCACAAAGGGCTGTGAGAACAGCTGAGAGGATCATAGGGGTCTCCCTACCATCCGTCAAGACATTTATCAGGAGCGCTGTGTATGCAGGGCCCTTAGTATTATTAAGGATCCCACCCATCCATCCAGTGTCCTCTTTGACTTTCTACAATCATGCAAGAGACTCTGATGCATAAAAACAAGAATGGTTAGGATGGGGAACAGTTTCTTCCCCCAGGCCATTACCAATTTTCCTTCTAGTTAGTAACAACCACAGTGCACAAAAATCTTGTGCTGTGCAATTTTTTGCCTAGTGACAACAACATGTGCACACTGAATAATTTCTTCAATAAAGAGTGAATAAATAAGCCAATTCTAAAATCTGTAGACAAATCATAGCAAACTCGATATAGAAACTGCATAGAAACCAGAAAAGGAAATGTGATTGTGCACGATTGTGAAATATATTTAACATGCCAGCGAGGTAGAGGGTGACAACCTTTTGTGCACAGTTTAAATTCCTTTGTGTGTTAGTAGCAAAATTGGCCATTAGGCTTCTGAACTCCCTGCCGCATCGCATTCGAAGTGTCACTGCTTAATCTGTTCTGTACTTTACAATATTTAATTTATGCATTTTAGTTTGTTATTCATGCGTGATTTGTCTGTAGATTTTATACTTACTTTCCAAAGTTATTGTGTGTTATATGTGTTATGTCTACTTCTGGTTCGAGGAAGCGTCTCGTTTGACAGTGTACGTGTATGTAGTTAAATGACAATAAACTTGATTTGTCTTGACTAGGTCACAATTCTCTCTCTAACTTCACAGTCCATATGTGGGGGCAAGCTATTAAAGTACACGGTTACTATGGCAACGCTGGGAATGACAGATGTGGCCGATGATGACAGTTTGGAGAAAGGTTCTTTAGAAAAGCTGGTAACTGTAATCGAAAGGGGAAGAAATCAGAGTGATGGCGAACAGCCACAGGAGGTGGTTTGATAAAAGCACTGCCACGCAAATCTAGCTTTGGTATGATAACTCTGAGGGGAGAAAAACACGCAAAATAAACCCCCGTTGTGGTTCCTGTACACTGAGAGCGATCCTGGATGTCAAATCTCACATCCACACAATTCTTTAGACAGAGGTTGGTGAATCTGTGGAATTCATTCCCACAGACGGCTGTGGAGGCCAAGTCATTGGGTATAGTTAAAGCAGAGGTTGAGAGGTTCTTGATTAGTTGGGGCGTCAAAGGTTACAGGGAGAGGGTGGGAGAATAGGGATTGAGAGGAATAATAAATCAACCATGATGGAATGGTGGAGCAGACTCAATGGGCCGAATGGCTTAATGTCTTATGGCCTTATATCAATGGATCCACTTGAATCTGTACATCATCTACTGATGAATCTCACATCTGCAAAATCTCTTTATCACTCGTTCTCAGTATTATTTTTTATTTGCACAGTTTGTCTTTTGCACATTGTTTGTCAGTCTATGATTATTTATAGATTTTCATATATTCTGTACGTGAGAGAGTGGTGCAGCAGGAGTAATGATCTGTCAAAGAAGCCATTTTACGAGACACTTGGATAAAAGTGGTTTGGAGCGATATAGGCCAAAATGCAAGCAAATCGGACTGGCTTAGTGGGCACCATGGTTGGCATGGACGAGTTGGGTTGACAGGACTGTGCCCATGCTAATGGAAACCCACTAATAGACTGAATCCAGACCCTCACTGATCTGGGCAGAACTCGAAAAGAATTATACCCAAGGCCTCAATAGAGTGGGTGTGGAGAGGATGTTTCCTATGGCAGGGGAGTCTAAGACCAGTTGACATCAGCTCAGAATAAAGGGACATCCATTTAGAACAGAGATGAGGAGGAATATCTTTAGCCAGAAGTGAATCTGTGAATTCATTGCCATTGACAGCTGTGGAGGCCAAGTCATTTGGTGTACTTAAGGCAGAGATTGATAGATTCTTGATTAGTCAGGGCATGAAGGGTTACTGGGAGAAGGCAGGAGGTTGGGGTTGAGAGAGAAAATGGATCAACCTTGATGAAATGCCCTAATTCTGCTCTTATATCTTATGGCTTATGGTTCTGGTTAAAAACTTGAAGGTTGAAGACTGAAGTCAGCGAATTCGAAGGTAGAGGCCTAAAGGCTGAAGCCCCTGGGTCAGCTTGTCTGAGGTTTGGAGGCCCGATGTCTCCGGGGCCAAGGATTGGAGGCCCAGGGGTGGCCTATCCTGGGTTTGGAGGCCTGCCTGTGTGTGTGAGTGGGCGGGAAAGGGGCTCGTTTCGTTGTTGTCATCTTGATTTGATTTGCTGCTGCTTGCGTTGTTCTGCTGAACACGGAGGTCACACTAGGCTGGCGCCGGAACACTTGTAAGCTGCCCCCAGCACACCCTTAGGTTGTGCTGATTGTTAACTCAAATGAGGCATTTCACTGTATGCTTTGATGTACAGAACATATGATATATAAATCTGAATCTGAATCTGAAATGTGGGACCTGAAAAACCCAGCCACATCCTTGGACTGGCCTAACTCACTGCAGAGCACCAAGAGGTGTGCATTGAAAAGAAATACGATCAGTCACTGAGGTAAAACACTTACCTCACTGGCACTATTTAATTGCGAGACATAAAAGTTTTACAAAGGTAGAAGAAAGTGTACATTATTTAAGCTGCTTTCACTCCCCCAGCAATGAAGAAGCCTACCCATGCCTGTAAATTACCACTATCAATAAAAGTAAACGTTACCTCTCCACAATTTTATCTGTCTCTTGCCCATCTCAGCAGCAATTTTCTGAAGTTCCTCCTGCAACTTAAGTGGGTGTTGTCTGTGTTTGTGGCTCTCCCTGGGGTCTAAGGCAGAGTGAACACGCTGACTGCAAAGCAGCTGACATCACTGGAGAACTGCTTGAGACAGGCAATATCAATTCTCTCTTCCAGATTAGTCACCTTGCAACGGTAAAATAATAAAACTCATAATCACTGAACAGCTTCAATATTACACTCCCTGGTGTTGTTATTATTAGATTTCACAAAAAATTGAGCATTTTCCATTACCTCTCCCACTCAAAATCGAAGTCGGAGTCGAGTTTATTGTTATGTGCTCGACCACATGTATGCACAGGAGCAATGAAAAACTTATTTGCTGCAGCTTCAGAGAGGTAGCATTTACAAGAAGAAACATAAATTAACTGTAATTTTTACAAGAAAACACAATTAGAATTAAAAAGAAACTAAGTCCATTTTAGTGAAGAGTGGTTATAGTATAAGTTGTGGGCAGGCTGTGTTGGCACTGGAAGCGCTTGTGTGTCTCCCCCAGCGCATGTTTGGACTGTGATGGTCACTGATGCAAATGAGGCATTTCGCTGTATGTTTTCAATGTTCTGATGTGTCAATCCGTGGCCTCCTCGTGTCAAGATGAGGCCACCCTCAGTGTGGAGGAGCAGCGCTTTATATTCCATCTGGGAACCCTCCAACCTGATGGCATGAATATTGATTTCTCCTTCTGGCGAACAAAATCTCCTGCCTCCTTTCTACCATTCCCCACTCTGACCCTTTACTTCTTCTCAGCTGCCTATTACTTCCCCCTGGGTCCCCTTCCCCTTCTCTTTCTCCTATTGTCCACTCTCCCCTCCTATCGGATGCTTTCTTCTCCAGCCCTTGACCTTTCCCACCCACTTGGCTTCATCTATAACCTTCCAGCCTTTCCCCCTCCCTCCCCCCACCTTTTAATTCAGAGATCTCCCCTACCCGCAATCCTGAAGGAGGGTTCTGGCCCAAAAAGTCGACTGTTTACACTTTTCCATCGATGCTGTCCGACCTGCTGAGTTCCTCCAGCATTCTGCAGATTTTCTCGTGTTTATAAAACAAAGCTAATATATAATCTTTAGAATCATTATAGTGTGGTGGTGATAAGATCTTTGTAGGTTGGTTTAAGTGAAATGAAGTAGCTGTTCCTGAATCTGGTGGTGTGGGACTTCCTGACAGAAGCTGTGAAAAGATGAGTTGGCCCAGACAGTGGAGCCATCAAAAATGGCTCCCATGCCTACAAAAATGGACTTGGATATTGTTTTTCAGCAGTGGACAGCTCAGTAACTTCACTTCCTTGAAACTGGTATAAATACAAAAGCCTATAAGCTCAAAGCACCAGTCAGCTTCTATCCCACTGTTATAAGATTATTGAACAGTCCCCTAGTATGATAGGATGGATTCTTCACAAGCCACCTCTTTATGGCCTCGCACCTTATTGTCTGCCTGCACTGTACTTCCTCTGTAACTCTAAAACTTTGTTCTGCATTCTCTTATTGTTTTACCTTGTACTACCTCAGTGCACTGATGTTCATTCCTGCCCGAAATATTGATCCAGTCATGGCGAAGTCACACCAGCAGGTTTACTTCAGTAGGAATTTGAGGAGATTTAGGATGTCATCAAACACTCTCGCAAATTTGCACAGATGTACTGTGGGGAGCGTTCAATGATTCAGTGGCTCAATTTAATGTCAGAGAAAGTGACCGCCTGAAATCCTTACTCTCTGCAGGCATCCAGGAAACAGAGTGAGAAAAAAAAACAAAAAATGAATGACAGAAGAAGTGTTAGAACTCCAAAGCACCCCCTCCCCCTTCCCACGCACAAGCAGCAGTAAAGCATCAACCCTCCCCCTCCCATTCCCCCCACTTGTTCCAGCAGAAAGCACCAGGACCCTCACCCACCCACCACCCACCAAACAGTAGCAAGCCCCCAGAGACCATCCCAACACTTCAACACCTCAGCAGGCCCTCTCTCTCAGTGATGAAGGAGAAAAGGATACCGCTCCTGCCACAGTGAGAGGAGGGGGTCCAACAGCTCGATGTTACAGTCTGCACCATTGTTTATATTGAGCACCTCCCCAGCTCAAGAATCAGCAGATTGAGAGCATCTCAACCATCGAGAGAGAGAGAGATTGCATCATGGTCTGACATGGAGGCACTGGACTAATAAAGGTGACAGAGGGTTATAAACTCAGTCAGTTCCACCGTGGGCACAAACCCATACCGGCGAAGACTTCTTCAAGAGTTGGCGCCTCAGCAAGGCAGTGCCCGTCACCAAGGACCCTCACGGTTTGGGACACGCCCTTCTCTCATTACCACCATCAAGGTGGAGATACAGGAAGCTGAAGACAAACACTCAACGTTTTAGGAATGTCTTATTCATCTCTGGCATCAAATTTCTGCATGACCCATGAACTCATGAACACTACTTCTGCCTTTTTAAAAGTACAACTTACAGTAATTTTTATGTCTTACGCTGTGACTGGCTGTCCTGTTGTATCCAAGGGTAGCAGTTGAAACCTGTGCAGGGAAGTTTCTAAAGTGGAAAAAGTGGGGCAGTTCCACTCTTGACCTCTGAAGTCCGGGTCCAGTGGCTTGAGGAGTGGTTACAGTTGGGACTTCCCTTGGTTGCAGAGGATGACCATGACTTCTTTTGTACTTTGTCATGCCCTTCACTCTCCTTGGACTGTTTTGTAGAACTGCCTTCCTGACTGTTGGATCTCCCTGTTCATTCCTTCCACCAAGTTGGCCGGAGCTCACCTTGCATGCTAGGACAGGCATATCACCATTGTTGGATTGGACCTCGTCATTGTTACTTTCCTTGTAGTTCAACTTGCCTGTGCTTATTTGTATTTTTATGTAATTACCAATGCATATAAAACTGTTCAGTGTGTTTTCTAAATGCTACAGTTCCTCTGTGTTATTCTGGAAGCTTCTTGGTTTCAGAGACAGGTGTCAGGTGAATCTGGGCTATCTGATTGGTTAAATCTTATCTGTGGAAATTCAATGCAAATTAGCAATCTGCTATAAGAAACACACACAAAATGCTGGTGGAACGCAGCAGGCCAGGCAGCATCTATAGGAAGAGGTACAGTTGATGTTTCGGACCAAGACCCTTCGTCAGGACTAACTGAAAGAAGAGATGGTCAGAGATTTGAAAGGGAAAGGGGGAGGGGGAGATCCAAAATGACAGGAGAAGGCAGGAGGGGGAGGGATGGAGCCAAGAGCTGGACAGTTGATTGGCAAAAGGGATACAAGGCTGGAGAAGGGAGAGGATCATGGGGCGGGAGACCTAGGGGGAAAAAGGGGGGGAGGGGAGCACCAGAGGAAGATATAGTGAGAGGGAAAGAGGGAGAAAAAAGAGAAAGAAGCGGGGGGGAGTGTGTAAATAAATAAATAAATAAATAGATAGATATGGGATGGGGTAAGAAGGGGAGGAGGGGCATTAACGGAAGTTAGAGAAGTCAATGTTCATGCCATAAGGCTGGAGGCTATCCAGACGGAATATTTTGTGTCCGGCGCTCCCGGTGCAGCCTTCTATATATTGGTGAGACCCGACGCAGACTGGGAGACTGTTTTGCTGAACACCTACACTCTGTCCGCCAGAGAAAGCAGGATCTCCCAGTGGCCACACATTTTAATTCCACGTCCCATTCCCATTCTGACATGTCTATCCACGGCCTCCTCTACTGTAAAGATGAAGCCACACTCAGGTTGGAGGAACAACACCTTACATTCCATCTGGGTAGCCTCCGACTTGATGGCATGAACATTGATTTCTCTAACTTCCATTAATGCCCCTCCTCCCCTTCTTGCCCCATTCCTTATTTATTTATTATTTTTTTTTCACTTTCTTTCTCTCTTTTTTCTCCCTCTGTCACTCTCACTATATCTTCCTCTGATGCTCCCCTCCCCCTTTCTTTCTCCCTAGGCCTCCCGCCCCATGATCCTCTTCCTTCTCCAGCCTGGTATCCCTTTTGTCAAACAATTTTACAGCTCTTAGCTCCATCCCTCTCCCTCCTGTCTTCTCCTATCATTTCAGATCTCCCCCTCCCCCTCCCACTTTCGAATCTCTTACTAGCTCTTCTTTCAGTTAGTCCTGACGAAGGGTCTCAGCCCGAAACGTCGACTGTACCTCTTCCTATAGCTGCTGCCTGGCCTGCTGTGTTCCACCAGCATTTTCTGTGTGTTTCTTGAATTTCCAGCATCTGCAGATTTCCTCGTATCTGGTATAAGAAGATCACTTTGACTCTGTTTATTCTCCCTCTCCCCTCTCCCCTCTCCCCTCTCCCCTCTCCCCTCTCCCCCACTCTCCCTCTCACCCTTGTGTTTCATTTTCCTGTCTTTGTCTTTGTTCTTGTAACACTGAGTTGCTTAGTATCTGATTGCAAGTACCAAGTTTTATGCCTCAGTCTTGATTTTGGGATCAAAAACATCAGTGTCCATCACTGTCTCACCAGGTGTGAGGCCTGTCAGCTACCCTCATCTGTGTCTCCAAGTCTGCTACAGTGCTTACACCGTTACAACAAGCAGGCTAAAGATTGTAATGCTCTGCTGCCACAAAACAACAAATTTCATGACACGCTTGAATTTCCAGCATCTGCAGAATTCCTGTTGTTTGCGAATTTCATGACATATATCAGTTATAATAGACTTGATTCTGACTCTTATCAGTAAAATAGAGTGAGAAAAGCGATTGGTTGTGGTGGAAAGAGAGAGATTGGTGAATTGAAGGGAGAACATTTCAATGAAAGGATTTTGACAGTGACATTCAAGAATGGTAATTAAATTGAGTGTGACAGAGCTTGGAAAGTCTTTTCAATGTTGTCGTGACCTTTCAATTCAGTCTACACATCCATCTGTTTTATTGATAAGCGGGTTTAGGTAATCTCACCACCTGCAGGTAAGTGTGGCGATGTGGCAGCATTTTAATTAGGCCTGCCTTTAGAATCTGCCTGTGACTGGATCAGTGTGTCAGGAAAAGAACCAGGAACAGACCTATTCCCTATCCCCTGATTCCTTTAATAACCAAAACTCTGTCAACTCCTGTCTCAAACATACGCAGTGAATCAAACTCCACAGCTCTCTTGGGCAGAGCGTCCTACAACTGCCAATTACAGTAGTGAGTGCCTTTAGTAACACATACAAAATGCTGGAGGAATTAAATAGGTCGAGCAGCATTTATGGAGGGGAACGAGCAGTTGTTGATGTTTTGGGCATTAATTCTGGAGAGGAAGAGAGAAGAAGCCAGGATAAGAACATGGGGGAGG
Source organism: Mobula hypostoma (assembly GCF_963921235.1). NCBI lineage: Eukaryota > Metazoa > Chordata > Chondrichthyes > Myliobatiformes > Myliobatidae > Mobula > Mobula hypostoma. The sequence goes on along the minus strand of NC_086098.1, from coordinate 171,619,631 downwards.
GAAAAAGTACAAGCAGGCCGATGATAGGTGAGACCAGGTGAGGCAGAAGCTGGGTGGGGGAGCGATGATGAAGTGAGAAGCTGGAAGGTGATAGGTGGAAGAGATAAAGGGCTAAAGGAGAAGAAATTTGATAGGAGAGGTCAGTGGACCATGGGAGAAAGGGAAAGAAAAGGGGAACCAGAGGGAGGTGTTGTTGCACCGGTGAGGAGAAGAGAAGGGGTAACCAGAATGAGAAATGGGGAAAGAGAGAAGGAGGGAGGGGTAGAAATGATCAGAATTTAGTGAAATCGATGTCCATGCCACCAGGTTGGAGACTACCCAGACAGAATACAAGCTGTTGCTCCTCGAACCTGAGTTTGGCAGTGGAAGAGACCATAGACAGATGTGTCAGAATAGAAACAGGAAGTTGAATTGAAACACAGGCCACTGGCAGATCCTGACTTTTGAGATGGACAGAGAGTACTTGGGAAGAGAATACTTTATAACAAGAAATTGCTTCTTAGTCTCTTTTGAGGCTGCAACCCCCTGTTCTAGTTACCCCAGCCAAGGGAAACACCATCCCTTCTGCTTTCCTTATCAAACCGTGGAGAAGCTGTGAGATTACTCCTATTTGTCTAAACTCCAGAGAGAGAGGCTCAGATGGCTTAATCTCTCTCCATAGTAAATCTCTACAGGTGGTGAGATGACTACGATGGCAGGCAAGTGGGAAGATTACGATGGACCTGAAAAAATTTTCGAAGTTCAGAGTAACTTTTATTATCAAAGTACATATACAGTATGTCACCATATAGAACCCTGGGATTCATTTTCCTGGGGGATACTCAGCAAATCTATAGAATTGTAACTATAACAGGATCAATGAAAGATCAACCAGAGTGTAGAAGACAACAAACTGTGCAAATTCAAATATAAATAAATAGCAATAAGTAATGAGAACAAGAGATAATGAGATAATGAGTCCTTAAAGTGAGATCATTGGTGGTAGGAACATCTCAATGGATGGGTAAGTGAATGAAATTACCTGCTTCGTTCGAGAGCCTGATGGTTGAAGGGTGGTAACTGTTCTTGACCCTGGTGATGCGAGTCCTGAGGCTCTTGTACCTTCTACCTGATGGCAGTGACGAGAAGGGAGCATGACCTGGGTAGTGGGGATCTCTGATGAAGGATGCTGCTTTCCTCTGACAGTGTTTCATGTAGATGTGCTCAATAGTTGGGAGAGCTTTATTCATGATGAACTGGGATGAATCCACCACTTTTTGTTGGATTTTCCATTCAAAGCCACTGGTGTTTCAATATCTGACCATAATGCAGCCAGTCAATACACTCCGAGGACCTGGCAAACTTTTGTCACAACATTTTCCCTTCTGCTACCCCTATCAAGCCCGTCAGTTTCCAAGAGATTGCTTTCACTTTTCTAAACTCTAGAGATAGAGGCTAAAATGAGTTACTCTCTCTCCATTGTAATCCCAAGGGGTGGTGAGAAATACCCAGACTGCTGTGGAAAGCAAGTAGGGAGATTACTGGCAAAATGACAGATTTTTAAATCTTCGATAGCCATGGATGAGGTGCCAAAAGACAGGTGAACAGCATCTTTGTTCACAGTGGGGAGGGGGCAGGGATAACGAATGTTAATGGTGGGAAAGTAATTGGGAAGAAATTAAGGGACGGGATTGATCTACACCGGAACAGGTAGCGATTACTCGCATGGCATTGTCAGAGGGAGATTCGGCCTGACCAGCTTTTCGAAGAAGGCACTGTGCTCGGTGTAGTCAATGTGGTTTTGAGAAACAGAATCAGAATCAGGTTTACTATGACCCATTTAGCACCAAGTTTTTTAAAATTTCAAAATATACTTTATTCAAAAAATAAAATTATATACAATAAACCATTCAATAACTTTCCATCCTTTACATTCGTTTCCATTATCGTCAGTACATATCCATACTTATGGCCACCCACGTGGCACTCCAGTTGTTCACCTTACCACATCATTGTTGAGGGTATACTCCCCGCCACCCAACACCTCCCACTCCCGCGGGTGAAGAAACCTATACCATGGTCCTTCCCCACCGGGCCCTTGCGGTGGCTGCACCGAGTTTCAGCGCGTCCCTCAGCACGTACTCCTGCAACCGAGAATGTGCCAGTCAGCAGCATTCTCCCACGGACATCTCCATGTGCTGGTAGATCATCAAGTTTTGGGCCGACCAAAGAGTGTCTTTCACGGAGTTGTTGATCTGCCAGCAGCACTGGATATTTGTCTCTGTGTACGTCCCCGGGAACAGCCCGTAGATCAGAGAGTCCTCTGATACGCAGCTGCTGGGGATGAAACGTGACACTAGCCCGTCCATCCTCCTCCACACCCTCTCTGCGAACTGACAGTGTGCAAAGAAGTGGGTCACAGACTCCTCCTCACTGCAGTCCTCCCGTGGGCAGTGGGGTGCGGAGACGACGTTCCGGGCATACAGGAGGGATCTGACTGGGAGGGCCCCTCTCACCGCCAGTCAGGCGAGGTCCTGGTGCCTGTTGGTGAGGTCTGGTGATGAGGCATTTTGCCAAATGAACTGGACGGTCTGCTCAGGGAACCACCCCACTGTGTCCATCACGTCCTTCTCCTGCAGTGCCTGCAGGACATTACATGTCGACCACTGCCTGATGGCCCTGTGGTCAAAGGCGTTCTCCTGGAAGAACTTTTCTACGAAGGACAGGTATGGCAGCAACGACCAGCTGACTGGGGCATTGCGTGGGAGTGGGGCCAGACCCATCCTTTGTAGCCAGGGCAACAGGTAGAACCTGGGTACATAGTGGTGCTTGATGCCCACATACCTGGGTTCTACACACAACCTGATGCAGCCACACACAAAGCTGGCCATCAGGGTGAGGGCGACATTGGGGACGTTCTTGCCCCCGTTGTCCAGGGACTTGTGCATGACGGTCCGTCTCACCCACTCCATCTTGGATCCCCAGACGAATCTGAAGACAGCTCGGGTGATTTCCGAGCTGTAAGAGCAGGGGACAGGCCACACCTGCGCCAAGTACAGCAGCCCTGAGAGCACCTCACACCTGATGACCAGGTTCTTGCCCGTTATCGACAGGGAGCGCCCTCCCCGCAGTCCCAGTTTCTGTTTCATCTTGGCAGTCCGCTCCTGCCAGTTCTTGTTGCACGCCTCTGCCCCTCTGAACCACATCCCCAACACCTTCATGTGATCAGGCCTGATGGTGAAGGGGATGCTGGATCGGTCGGGCCAATTGCTGAAGAGCATGGCTTCACTCTTCGCGCGGTTGACCCTGGCCCCCGACGCTAGCTCGAACTGTTCGCAGATAGCACCAAGTTGAGCCCCTTAATGACACCGGACTGTTGGAATCACAACGTTTCCAGCATTCTGATTGCAGGACATCGGTCACTCTGACTCACCTCTGAATCACTACATCACCTAGCAACGTGGTTATGCTCAGCCAAACCTCTAAACCTAGCACAGGTATGCAAGCCTCACTCGTTCCCTTTCCTCCCAATTAATTTTGACTGCACTTTTCATTAAAAAAAGGAGGAAGTGATCAAATGCAAAACGTTAGCAGCAGGGATTAAGTCAGAGCAGACAATATTCTGAAATTCACTGAAAAAACATGTTGCTGACAGAGTTGCTGGGTGGGAATGAAGCAGTGAGCTGTAGCATCATTTCCGTAGCATGGCAGGGACTGTGACACACTCAGCTTTATCATCGGAACTGAAATAAAGATAATTTATCTTCATACAACCCACACAATCAGTTTCTTCAAACGAAACTTGAGAATGATTCTGGGCAACAACTACTTTCCCCAAGCAGTAAGGCTGATGAACACCACCAGTAACCCACCTTCAACCACCACTACATTGTTATGTCCTGTCAATCACCTTATGTACAGACACTCCTGTGCCTAGCATCACACTATGGACATACAATCAATTTATGCATATAGGTTATCTTATGCATTTATATTTATTGTGTTCTTTTCTAAAGGTTGTATAATTTATATGTTCATTGATATTAACTGCATTTTGAATATCCTTTAAACCTTTATCTTCATGCTGGTAGTTATACATTTATGCACATTTTATTCCATGTCTGCACTTGCAATTTTATTGTTAGCTATTTTTTACTTCTTTATAAATGTTGAATGTTGTTTTTTGTCGCATGTCACCCCCTGACCAACACACCACAGCAAATTGCTAAAACATGGTGAATAAAACTGGTCTTTGTGTGGACTGGGTTGGAGATAGTGTACGTATACCACAAGATCTGTCATATCTTGTGGGTTTGTATTTTGTACTTTTGCTTATTTTAATCCAACAAGCTCATTTGCCAAGTCAGGCCCTTTAAAGATTTAAAGACGAGCTTTATTTGTCACATGTACATTGAAATGTACTGTGAAATGCATAAAATTGAGGAAGTCTGCAGATGCTGGAAATCCAGAGGAACACACACAAGATGCTGGAGGAACAGTAGGTCAGGCAGCGTCTATGGAAATAAATAATCAGTCGATATTTCTGGCTGAGGCCCTTCACCAGGACTGGAATGGAAAGGGGGAAGATGCCGGAATAAAAAGGTGGGGGAATGGGAAAGAGGATAGCTGGAATGTGATAGGTGAAACCAGGTGGGTGGGAAAGGTAAAGGGTTGGAGAGGAAGGAATCTGATAGGAGAGGAGAGTGGACCATAGGAGAAAGGGAAGGAGGACGGGACACCAGGGGGAAGTGATGGGCAGGTGAGAAGAGGTAAGAGGCCAGAGTGGGGAATAGAAAAAGAGGGAATTATTTTATCTGGAAGGAGAAATCAATATTCATTCCATCAGACTGGAGACTACGCAGACGGAATATAAAGTGTTGCTCCTCTACCATGAGGGTGGCCTCATCTTGGCACAAGAGGAGGCCACGTACAGCCATATTGGAACGGGAATGGGAATTGGAATTAAAATGTTTGGTCACCAGAAATCTCTGCTTTTGGCAGGTGGAGCGGAGGTGCTCAACAAACCGAAATGTATTGTTTGCCTCTATGACCGACACAGTCTAAGGATGTGCTAGGGGGTGGGGGGCAGGGGTGGGGCCATGCTTCCGGTGCCAACAAAACAAGCCCACAGCTTACTAGCCCTTTTTAACTCATGTGTATTTTGGATGAGGGAGGAAAGCAGAGCACCCAGACGAAACCGACACTGTCATAGGACGCCATTTGTTGGTGTTTTGGGCATCAGATGCTCAACCCTGGCAACGTGACAAACATCAGCTGTGTAGGTGTCAGTCACAGTGAAGGAAACAAGCTGAGATTTTCAGGGCAAGTTTTTGCCACAGAGAGTTTGGCGTGCATGGGATGTGGGGCCTGGGTGGTGATGGAGGCAGGTACAATGTGGGCATTCAAGAGACTCTTAGATAGACACATGAATGTAAAGGAAAGGGAAAGATATGGACATTTATTTATTGAGATACAGCGTGAAGTAGGCCTTTCCGGCCCTTTGAGCCACGCCACCCAGCAATCCACCAATTTAATCTGAACCTAATTATGGGACAATTTACAATGACCAATTAACCTACCAACAGGTACGTCTTTGTATTGTGATAGGAAACCGGAGCACCCAGAGGAAACCCACACAGTCACAGGGAGAGCATACAAATTTCTCACAGAGAGAGAGGGAATTCCATGTTATATGGATGAGGAAGACGGAATCTGCTGAAATGGAGTTACATTTATACGGCACCTTTTACCGATTCACTGCAGAGCCAATGATTAAATCTGTGATCGGACAGCCCCGGGGTTGTTACCCAGACGCTGACGAAGCCTGGAGGTAGGGGCTCGGAGGTCGAAACCCTGGATCAACTTGTTTGGATATCAGAGGCCAATGTTCATGAGTTCGGGCCAAGGACTGGAGACAAGTCTAAGAGTCTGGGGCCCAGATCTAGAGGCCTGGAGCCAGCCTGTCCTGAGGCTGGAGGCGGGTCTGTGTGTGTGAGTGGGTGGGAATGGGCTTGTTTTGCTGTTGTTGTTGTTAATGTTGTTCTGTTGGTCTTCCCCAGCACATCATTGGGTGTGTTGGTTCTTAATGCAAACGATACATTTCACTGTACACTCAGTGGCCACTTTATTAGGCACACCGATTCACCAGCTCGTTAATGCAAATATCTAATTAGGAAATCATGGTGGTAGCAACTCAATACAAAAGCATGCAGACATGCTCAAAAGGTTCAGTTCTCATTCAGACCAAACATCAGAATGGGGAAGGAATGTGATCAGAGTGACTTTAATTGTGGAATGATTGTTGGTGCCAGACGGGGTGGTTTGAGTATCTCAGCAACTGCTGATCTGCTGGGACTTTCATGCACAACAGTCTCTAGAGTTTACAGAGAAGGGTGTGAAAAACAAAAAAACATCCAGTGAGGGGCAGTTCTGTGGCTGAAAATGCCTTCTTAATGAGAGAGGTCAGAGGAGAATGGCCCGAGGGGTTCAAGCTGACAAGAAGGTGAGAATAACTCAAATAACTATGTGTTGTAACAGTGGAGTGCAGAAGAGCACACAACACATCAAACCTTGAAGTGGATGGGCTACAGCAGCTGGAGGCCATGAACATACACTCAGTGACTACTTTATTAAGTACAGGAGGAACAGGATTTATTAGGTACAAGAGGTATCTAATAATGTGGCCACTGAGTGTATGTTTCAATGTACTTGTGATAAATAAATCTGAATGTGAGCTCTACAATTCTGTCCCTTTTCTTTAAATTATTCCTTCACGATGTGGGTGTTGCTGATAATGCTGGCATCTATTATCCATTGACTGTCACCTTCTGAACTAAGTCATGAGCTCTGACTTACTGAGCAAAGATTGAATATCTAAGCACCAGAGGTCGGAATTGAATGTGTGGACAGCTTCACTCATCACAACACTGAACTGATCATTGAACATAACATATGGACTCAGAATCAGAATCAGGATCAAAATCAGGATCAGGATCAGAATCTGAACCAGAATCAGAATGAGGATCAGAATCAGAATCAGAATCAGAATCAGGATCAGGATCAGAATCAAGATCGGAATCGGAATCAGAATCTGAACCAGAATCAGGATCAAGATCAGGATCAGAATCAGAATCAGAATCAGGATCAGAATCAGGATCAGGATCAGAATCAGAATCAGAATTGGAATCAGAATCTCAGAATCAGAATCAGAATCAGAATCCAAACCAGAATCAGGATCAGGATCAGAATCAGGAGCGGGATCAGGATCAGGATCAGAATCAGAATCAGAATCAGAATCAGAATCTGAACCAGAATCAGGATCAGGATCAGGATTAACATCAGAATCAGGTTTAATATCATTTGCAAACAGTATGTCGTGAAATTGGTTGTTCTGTGGTAGTAATACAGTGTAATACATAATTTTAAAAACTATGAATTACAACAAGAAATGTATAATAGGCAAGTCAGCTTTTTTGAACTACACTCTTAAAATGTGGAATTCGATACCTAAAACTATAAGAGATGCAAACTCAGTTCACACTTATAAACAGCAGATCAAAATCTATTTATATAACCTTGCTTTTAACTAAAACTTTTTTGTATTTTATTTTCCTGTGTGCACAGTACTTTGTACGAGAAGTGCTCTGTGAGTTTTATCTATCTTCAGTGGTGGGGAGGCGAGTGCCCACTATGGGACGGGCTGAGTTTGCAACTTCCTGCAGCTTTTCCCATCCTGTGCAGTGGTCCCTCCACACCAGACGGTGACGCTACCAGTTCGAGTGCTCTCCACAGCAGATCTGTGAAAATTTGCTAGAGTCTTTAGAGTTAAGGACTCTACAACTCATATTCTCAGCATAATTAATTAATTATTTTTTTATTACTTGGTTCCTTAAAGTTGTCATAGCAGGGTGTAGTGATGTGGAAAAGTTCACACAGCCTATAAATGCTCCCAGTGGCGTGTGTCTCAAATCGCCTCTGACACCCAAGTCCAGCTCCTGGCCTGCATGTGCAACTTAACTGCTAAGCCCGGCGGAACCGTTCCTACTGACAGGAGAAGGGGCAAAGGCAGGTTACTAGCACCTTAAAACCAGTCGCTTCTTGCAGATAGCACAAAGAAATACAATAGAATCAATGAAAAACTACACACAAAGACTGACAAACAACTAATGTGCAAAAGAAGACAAACTGCGCAAACATAAAAAAGCAAATAATAATAATAAATAGATGGATAGATGGATCATTATCATCATCATCATGTGCTGTGTTGTATGACGTGAGAGATCACGGTCTTTCCATGACCATGATAGGTCTTGGCAATTTTTTACACAGAAGTAGTTTGTCATTGCCTTCTTCTGGGTAGTGTCTTTACAAGATGGATGACCCCAGCCATTATCAATACTCTTCAGATTTGTCTAGCCTGGCGTCAGTGGTCACATAACCAGGATTTGTGATCTGCACCAGCTGTTCATATGACCATCCACCATCTGATCCCATGGTTTCATGTGACCCTGATCAGGGGGTGCGGGGGGGAGGTGGTTGGTCTAAGCAGGTGCCCTTGGGTGACCTTGCCCAAGGGTGACCTACAGGCTATTACAGGCTAGTGGAGGGAAGGAGCACATTCATCAATTGTGGAATCAGTTCAGAACTGAGGTGAATGAAGTTATCCACGATGGTTCAGGACCACCCTCTGGGTGAAAAAGTTGCCCCTCAGATTCCTACTAAATCCCTCCCCTCTCACCTTAAACCTGTGCCCTCAAGTTCTTGATTCCTCAAGCCTTGGGAAAAGACTGAGTGCGTTCACCCTGTCTGTCCCCCTCATGATTTTATGCAGCTCTATAAGACCATCCCTTATTCTCCAGTCCTTGCCTACTTAGCCTCTCCGTGCAACTCAGTCCCAGAGAAAGAGTGCATACAATATCGTGAAATTAATTGGGCCTATTTTAGCTCTTTGCGTCAGGCAGTGAAATAAGAAAAAATGTCATTGTGACTCAGACCCTTTGAGATTCCATGTCAATGCAGTCAGAGCTGAATGTATATCATTACATCTTCTTCATGGCTGGAAACTGACAGCTCCTCAGACCAGGTTATAATCAAAGTTCCAAGTTCAAATGTCAAAGTAAATTTCATATCAAAGCGTAGGTCACCGCATACTACCCTCAGATTTATTTTCTTGCAGGCATTCACAATAGGACAAAGAGGTACAACAGAATCGATGAAAAACTACACACCAACAATGTGCAGAGACAGACAAAATGAGCATATATAAAAAATAATAAATCAATAAATAAATAATACTGAGAAGGTGAGTTGTGGAGTCCTTCAAAGGGAGTACATAGGTTGTGGAATCAGTTCAGTGTTCCTCATTTAATAAGATCTTGGCTGACTGGATCTTCACCTCAGTTCCACCTTCCTACCTAGTTCCCTAAGCTTTTACTCCCCTTTGAGGACTGAAGGGCCTGTGCTGAGCTGTAATGTTCAATCAGCTGCTGAAATGACAGTGTTTGGGATCAAAAGGACGATTGTGTTGGACTCAGTCTGTGATGCGTAGGTACAGCATCTCCAAGGGAGGCTTGCCAGCTCTGAGCTCTGCTTGAGTCAGCATTAACACCCTTGAATGTTTAATGCAAAGGAACTTGCAAGTAGTGGTGACTCACAAAGGCCTAGGATGTGAGACAGAGAATTAATTAAAACTCATACCCTGGTGGAGACGTTGTCTCACCATGTGTTCAGTTTAGAACATAGAACATTTATTTATTTTTATCTATTGAGATACAACGCAGAATAGTCCCTTCCGGCCCTTTGAGCCACATTGCCCTGCAATCCCCCGATTTTAATCCTAGTCTAATCATGGAATAATTTACAGTGACCAATTAACCTACCAACCAGTATGTCTTTGGACTGTGGGAGGAAACCGGAGCACCCGGAGAAAACCCAGGGAGTCATGGGGAGAAGGTACAAACTTCTTATAGGCAGTGGTAGGAGCATAGAGCAGTACAGTGCAGTACAGGCCCTTCAGCCCCTCAAAGGAGAGTTTAAGCTTAGAGGACCAGGTAGAAAATCAGACCTGAGGCCAAGATCCAATCAGCCAAGATCTTGTCTGTGGAATGCTCTGCCACAGACTACGGCGGAGGCCAAGTCCGCACATATATTTAAGGTGGAAATTGATGGTTTCCTGATTGATCAGGGCATCAAAGGATATGGTGAGAAGGTAAGTGTATGGGGTTGAGTGAGATCTGGGATCACCTATGATGAAATAGCAGAGCAGACTTGATGGGCTGAATGGCCCATTTCTGCTCCTATGTCTTATGGTCTTATGGTCGTATAACATGCTGGAAAAGACTACCTTACAATATTTAATTTATGCAATTTAGTTTGTTTACTTATGCATAATTCATCTGTACATTTCATCCTTCCATAAGTTGCTGTGTGTTATGTGTACTACTGTGCTTTACACCCTGATTCACAGTAAAGTTGTCTCATTTGACCACACACACACACACACACACACATATATAGTTAAGTAACAATAAACTTGACTTGACATGACTCATTGGGCTGAATGGCCATTCTCCTGCTATCTCTAATGCTCTGAAGTTCTTAGCTGCTTTTAAAATGGAAACCTTCACACTGCGTCGTCACTTAATAATCTTTAAATTCTGCACCATTCTCCTCACATCTTTATTTTATATGCCTCGAGGTGTAGCAGTGATGGTGAATGAGAAACAAGCCTTGTGTGATCTAACATGCTATAAAATCTCAGTTCGGCAATGTGCTTAACTCCTACCCTGGTTATTTTTAGTTCCCATCAATACATTCTCTGTAACTGCATGGTCTATTTTAGCACAGCTCTCATCCATTAATCAAAATGTTAATTTTAAGAAAAGCAATTTAATGGTTTTAAAAATAGAGACATGAAATGGAGTAGCTCTCCCTAAGCTGAATAAACACCAGTAGGCAGATCATTTATTTACACAAAGGTCCCCAGTCCATTCAGAAGCACAAAGAAATCTGCGTGGTATGGTGACTCACAGTTTTGAATTGCAGAAGCGTGGGCAGAAAATGTTGAGGATTCAGAGTGATTTCTGGTGCAGTTTTACTGTGTGTGAAGGTTCTTTATCTTTTAATTTTACTTAGAGATACGGCACAGTAATAGGGCCTGACCTTCAGGCCAAATGAGCCCTCGTTGACCAATTGCACCCATGTTGACCAACTAACCTACTGACATTGACATACAGGTATTTTGATAATAAATTTTCTTTGACTTTGAATTTTGAAAGGGTTGGGGAATGAAGAACTAGAGGGCAAAGGTTTAGGGTGAGACTGGAGAGATGTAGTGGGAATTTCTGAGGTAACCTTTTCACCCAGAGTATATGGAATGGTCAGTATATGGAACAAACTTCCAGAGGAAGTGGTTGAGGCAGGTACAGTCCTTACTGCACATTACACCGCTGGTGTTTAGGGCAGCAATGAAGGTCCTCCATCCCTGTCTGTATAGAAGGATTCTTCACTGCAGCTTCCATAACAATTGCTTTTTGACCAGTCAGGGTTGTTAGCCCTGAGCCGAACCCCCAAACCTAGAGGACCACTCTTAGTCTGGCCTCTACCCTTTGACCTGTTTGGCATGGGTGACCCTACCAAGAGCCAAAGCACAAGGTCCTGACTCCAGTCAGCATAGCTCTCCGGGTCACTGAGGCACACAAGCCTCCGAACCCAACGAGGTTGTGGTCCTCTGAAACGATGCAGGTACAGTAACAGCATTTAAAGGCTACTTGGACAGGAATATGGATGGGAAAGGTTTAGCGAGATATGTACCAAATGTGGGCAAGAAGACTAGGTTAGAAAGGCAAACAGGGCTAAGGGACCCATTTCCGCTCTTACAGACAGCGGCAGGAATTGAACCCGATTTGCTGGTGCTGTGAAGTGTTACGCTAACTACTATGCTACCGTGCTGCCCCTAGTGAAAGCTTCTGGTGCCTGTAGAGGAATCTTCTGCTTTTGGACAAGGAGGGGCTGGATTGGGGACAGAAATTCCACAATTATTGTAGTAGTATACCACTCCGGGGGGGGGGGGGGGGTGGCAGGTTGCATGAGTGTCAGCAGTGCTATTGATATAGGAGCAGAATTAGGCCATCTGGCCCATCGAGTCTCCTCTGCCATTCCATCATGGCTGATCTTTTTTTCAATCTCCTCCTCAACCCCAGTTCCCAGCCTTCTCCCCATAACTTTTGATGCCATGTTCAGTCAAAAGCCTCTCAATCTCTGCTTTAAATACACCTAACGACCTTGACCTCCATCGCTGCATGTGGCAACAAATTCCACTAATTCAACACCTTTTGGCTAAAGAAATGTCTCAGTGTCTCTGTTTTGAAAGGGTGCCCCTCTATCCTGAGGCTGTGCCCTCTTGTCCTAGACTCCCCCACCATGGGAAACATCCTTTCCACATCTACTCTGTCTAGGCCTTTCCACGTTCGAAAGGTTTCAATCAGATCCCTCCTCATCCTTCTGAATTCCAGTGAGTACAGACCCAGAGCCATCAAATGTTCCTCCTATGATAACCCTTTCATTCTTGTACTCTAGAGCTCTTGAAATGAATGCTAACATGGTATTTGCCTTCCTCACCACCAACTGTACCTGCAAGTTAACCCTCAGGGTGTTTTGCACAAAGACTCTGAAGTCCCTCTGCATCTCAGATTCCTGGATTTTCTCCCTGTTTAGAAAATAGTCCACACGTTTATTTCTACTACTAAACTGCATGACCATGCATTTTCCAACATTGTATTTCATTTGCCACTTTCTTGCCCATTGTCCTAATCTGTCTAAGTCCTTTTGCATCCTACCTGTTTCCTCAACACTATCTTCCCCTCCACCAATCTTCATATCATCTGTAAACTGGGCAACAAAACCATCTATTCCATCATCTAAATCACTGACATATAGCATAAAAAGAAGTGGTCCCAACACCGACCCCTGCAGAACACCACTAGTCACTGAGAGTCAACCAGAAAAGGATCATTTTATTCCCACATATATAAGAACAGTACAGAAAGTATTGACTATGAATGTAAAGAATGAAAGGACATTGTCCAATTAATTCTTGTAAATCATTTTTTGATATAGCTGAAGTTTATTTTGTTGAAGAAAAAGTTTTACTGTGTGTTGGGAACCTGCACTGCCTTGTTGCTGAGAGAAGTGATTTGGCCTTATTTACCCCTCAATCGTGACCCCACTAAGGAGCACCAGGCCATTGTCTCCCACATCATCACCGACTTTATCCGCTCAGGGGATCTCCCATCCACTGCTACCAACTTTATAGTTCCCATACCCCGCACTTCCCGTTTCTACCTCGTACCCAAGATCCACAAACCTGCCTGTCCTGGCAGACCTATTGTCTCAGCTTGCTCCTGCCCCACCGAACTCATTTCTGCATACCTCGACACTGTTTTATCACCCCTTGTTCAATCCTTTCCTACCTATGTTCGTGACACTTCTCACGCTCTGAACCTTATCGATGATTTTAAGTTCCCTGGCCCCCACTGCTTTATTTTCACCATGGATGTCCAGTCCCTATACTCTTCCATCCCCCATCAGGAAGGCCTCAAAGCTCTCCGCTTCTTTTTGGATTCCAGACCTAACCAGTTCCCCTCTACCACCACTCTGCTCCGTCTAGCAGTAGTCCTTACTCCTAATAATTTCTCCTTTGGCTCCTCCCACTTCCTCCAAACTAAAGGTATAGCTATGGGCACCCGTATGGGTCCCAGCTATGCCTGCCTTTTTGTTGGCTTTGTGGAACAGTCTATGTTCCGTGCCTATTCTGGTATCTGTCCCCCACTTTTCCTTCGCTACATCGACGACTGCATTGGCGCTGCTTCCTGCACGCATGCTGAGCTCGTTGGCTTTATTAACTTTGCCTCCAACTTTCACCCTGCCCTCAAGTTTACCTGGTCCATTTCCGACACCTCCCTCCCCTTTCTAGATTTTTCTGTCTCTATCTCTGGAGACAGCTTATCCACTGATGTCTACTATAAGCCTACTGACTCTTACAGCTATCTGGACTATTCCTCTTCTCACCCTGAATCTTGCAAAAATGCCATCCCCTTCTCGCAATTCCTCCGTCTCCGCCGCATCTGCTCTCAGGATGAGGCTTTTCATTCCAGGACGAAGGAGATGTCCTCCTTTTTTAAAGAAAGGGGCTTCCCTTCCTCCACCATCAACTCTGCTCTCAAACGCATCTCCCCCACTTCACGCACATCTGCTCTCACTCCATCCTCCCGCCACCCTACGAGGAATAGGGTTCCCCTTATCCTCACCTACCACCCCACCAGCCTCCGGGTCCAACACATAATTCTCTGTAACTTCCACCACCTCCAACGGGATCCCACCACTAAGCTCATCTTTCCCTCCCCCCCCCTCTGCATTCCGCAGGGATCGCTCCCTACGCGACTCCCTTGTCCATTCGTCCCCCCCATCCCTCCCCACTGATCTCCCTCCTGGCACTTATCCTTGTAAGCGGAACAAGTGCTACACATGCCCTTACACTTCCTCCCTCACTACCATTCAGGGCCCCAGACAGTCCTTCCACATGAGGCAACACTTCACCTGTGAGTCGGTTGTGGTGACATACTACGTCTGGTGCTCCTGATGTGGCCTTCTATATATTGGCGAGACCTGACGCAGACTGGGAGATTGTTTCGCTGACCACCTACACTCTGTCGGCCAGAGAAAGCAGGATCTCCCAGTGGCCACACATTTTAATTCCACGTCCCATTCCCATTCTGATATGTCTATCCATGGCCTCCTCTACTGTAAAGATGAAGCCACACTCAGGTTGGAGGAACAACACCCTATATTCCGTCTGGGTAGCCTCCAACCTGATGGCATGAACATTGACTTCTCTAACTTCGGCTAATGCCCCACCTCCCCCTCGTACCCCATCCGTTATTTATTTATATACACACATTCTTTTTTCTCTCTCCTTTTTCTCCCTCTGTCCCTCTGACTATACTCCTTGCCCATCCTCTGGGCTTTTCCCCTCTCCCCGCTTTCTTTCTCTCTAGGCCTCCTGTCCCATGATCCTCTCACATCCCTTTTGCCAATCAACTGTCCAGCTCTTGGCTCCATCCCCCCCACCCCCATCTTCTCCTATCATTTCGGATCTCCCCCTCCCCCTCCCACTTTTAAATCTCTTACTAGCTCTTCTTTCAGTTAGTCCTGACGAAGGATCTCGGCCCGAAACGTCGACTGTATCTCTTCCTAGAGATGCTGCCCGGTCTGCTGCGTTCACAAGCAACTTTGATGTGTGTTGCTTGAAATTCCAGCATCTGCAGATTTCCTTGTGTTGGCCTGCTATACCAGCCACTGCACCTGAACCCAAGGGGGACCAATATTCTCGTGAGCAGGTTTGTTAGAGCTGTTGGGGAGGGTATAAACTAATTTGGCAGTGGGGTGGGAACCAGAGTGAAGGGACTCAGGATAGGACGGATGATTATAAAGTAAAGATAGCGTGCAGTCAGATTGCCAGGAAGGACAGGCAGGTCATGGAACTTAGTTGCAACCAACGGGCTCAGTATCAAATCATTAGGGATGCAGAGTCAGAAAGGACAGCAAATACAGCACTCAAGGTGTTGTATCTAAAAGCATGTAATATAAGAAATAAGGTGGCTGATCTTGTTGCAATATTTACATATTGCCAGGTATGATGTTGTGGCCATCACTAAATTGTGACTGAAGGATGGTTGTAGTTGGGAGCTGAATGTCGAAGGTTACACGTTATATCAGAGGGATAGGAAGGTCGGCAGAGGGGGTGGTGTGACTCTACTGGTAAAGAATGGCATCAAATCAGTAGAAAGATGTGACATAGGATCAGGAGATGTTGAATCCTTGTGGGTTGAGTTAAGAAACTGCAAAGGTAAAAGGACGTTGATGGCAGTTATATACACGTCTCCCAACAGCGGCTGGGAGGTGGACCACAGATTACAATGGGAAATAGAAAAGGCGAGTCAAAAGAGCAATGTTATGGTAGTCATGGGAGATTTTAACATGCAGGTCGATTGGGAAAATCATGTTGGTAAAGGATCTCAAGAGAGTGAGTTTGTTGAATGCCTAAGAGATAGCTTTTTAGAGCAGTTTGTCGTTGAGCCTACTAGGGGATCAGCTATACTGGATTGGGTGTTATGTAATGAACCGGAGGCGATTAGGGAGCTTAATGTAAAGGAACTCTGAGGAACCAGTGATCACAATATGATTGTGTTCAACTTGAAATTTGATACGGAGAAAGTAAAGTCTGATGTAGCAGTATTTCAGTGGAGTAAGGGAAATTACAGTGATATGAGAGAGGAGTTGGCCAAAGTAAATTGGAAGGAGCTTCTGGCAGGGGTGTCAGCAGAGCAGCAATGGCGTGTGTTTCTGGGAGAAATGAGGAAGGTGCAGGACATGTGTATTCCAAAAATGAAGAAATACTCAAATGGTAAAATAGTACAATCATGGCTTTTTAAGAAAAAGTATTTTTTCTTAAGAAAATACTTAAGAAGCAAATCAGGAGGGCTAAAAGAAGGCATGAGGTTGCCTTGGCAGTCAAAGTGAAGGATAATCCAAAGAGCTTTTACAGGTATATTAAGAGTAAAAGGATTATAAGGGATAAAATTGGCCCTCTTGAAGATCAGAGTGGTCGGCTATGTGCGGAACCAAAAGAAATGGGGGAGATCTTAAATGGGTTTTTTGCGTCTGTATTTACTAAGGAAACTGGCATGAAGTCTATGGAATTAAGGGAAACAAGTAGTGAGATCATGGAAACTGTACAGATTGAAAAGGAAGAGGTGCTTGCTATCTTGAGGGAAATTAAAGTGGATAAATCCCCAGGACCTTTCAAGGTATTCCCTCGGACCTTGAAGGAGACTAGTGTTGGAATTGCAGGGGCCCAGGCAGATATATTTAAAATGTTGGTGTCTACGGGTGAGGTGCCGGAGGATTGGAGAATGGCTCATGTTGTTCCGTTGTTTAAAAAAGGATCAAAAAGTAATCCGGGAAATTATAGGCCGGTAAATTTGATGTCGGTAGCGGGTAAGTTATTGGAGGGAGTACTAAGAGACAGAATCTACAAGCATTTGGATAGACAGGGACTTATTAGGGAGAGTCAATATGGCTTTGTGCGTGGTAGGTCATGTTTGACCAATCTATCGGAGTTTTTCGAGGAGTTACCAGGAAAGTGGATGAAGGGAAGGCAGTGGATGTTGTCTACATGGACTTCAGTAAGGCCTTTGACAAGGTCCCACATGGGAGGTTAGTTAGGAGAATTCAGTCGCTAGGTATACATGGAGAGGTGGTAAATTGGATTAGACATTGGCTTAATGGAAGAAGCCAAAGAATGGTAGCAGAGGATTGCTTCTCAGAGTGGAGGCCTGTGACTAGTGGTGTGCCATGGGGATCAGTGCTGGGTCCATTGTTATTTGTCATCTATATCAATGATCTGGATGATAATGTGGTAAATTGGATCAGCAAATTTGCTGATGATACAAAGATTGGAGGTGTATTGGACAGTGAGGAAGGTTTTCAAAGCTTGCAGAGGGATTTGGACCAGCTGGAAAAATGGGCTGAAAAATGGCAGATGGAGTTTAATACAGACAAGTGTGAGGTATTGCACTTTGGAAGGACAAACCAAGGTAGAACATACAAGGTAAATGGTAAGGTACTGAGGAGTGCAGAGGGATCTGGGAATACAGATACAAAATTCCCTAAAAGGTAGATACAGGTAGATAGGGTCGTAAAGAGAGCTTTTGGTACATTGGCCTTTATTAATCGAAGTATTGAGTATAAGAGCTGGGATGTTATGATGAGGTTGTATAAGGCATTGGTGAGGCTGAATCTGGAGAATTGTGTTCAGTTTTGGTCACCAAATTACAGGAAGGATATTAATAAGGTTGAGAGAGTGCAGAGAAGGTTTATAAGGATGTTGCCGGGACTTGAGAAACTCAGTTACAGAGAAAGGTTGAATAGGTTAGGATTTTATTCCCTGGGTGTAGAAGAATGAGGGGAGATTTGATAGAGGTATATAAAATTATGATGGGTATAGATAGAGTGAATGCAAGCAGGCTTTTTCCACTGAGGCAGGGGAGAAAAAAACCAGAAGACATGGGTTGAGGGTGAAGGGGGAAAAGTTTAAGGGGAACATTAGGGGAGGCTTCTTCACACAGAGAGTGGTGGGAGTGTGGAATGAGCTGCTAGACGAGGTGGTAAATGCGGGTTCTTTTTTAACATTTAAGAATAAATTGGACAGATACACGGATGGGAGGTGTATGGAGGGATATGGTCCGTGTGCAGGTCAGTGGGACTAGGCAGAAAATGGTTCGGCACAGCCAAGAAGGGCCAAAAGGCCTGTTTCTGTGCTGTAGTAGTTCTATGGTTTCTATGGCTGACAAAGGAAATCAAAGCTATTGTAAAAACAAAAGAAAGGGCATACAACAAAGCAAAAAATAGTGGGAAGATAGAGGATTGGGTAGTTTTTAAAAACCTACAGAAAGCAACTAAAAACTCATTAAAAGGGAAAAGATGAAATATGAAAGCAAGCTAGCAAATAATATCGATGGATAGTAAAAGTTTTTTTTAAGTTTGTTAAAAATTAAAGAGAAATGAGAGTGGATATGGGACCACTAGAAAGTGAGGCAGGAGAAATAATAACGAGGGACAAGGAGATGGCTGATGGACTAAATGAATATTTTGCATTAGGCTTCACTGTGGAAGATGCTAGCAGTATGCCTGATGTTGTAGTGTGTGAGGAAGAGAAGTGGGTGCAGTTACTATTACAAGGGAGAAGGTGCTCAAAAAGCTGAAAGACCTAAAGGTACATAAGTCACCTGGACCAGATGAACTGCATCCTTGCCTCAGTGGAAAAAGCCTGCTTGCATTCACTCTATCTATACCCATCATAATTTTATATACCTCTATCAAATCTCCCCTCATTCTTCTACACCCAGGGAATAAAGTCTTAACCTATTCAACCTTTCTCTGTAACTGAGCCCATTTTCAGCCCATTTCTGAAAGAGGCAGTACTTTATACTTTATACTTTATTGTCACCAAACAATTGATACTAGAATGTACAATCATCACAGCGATATTTGATTCTGCACTTCCCGCTCCCTGGATTACAAATCGATAGTAAATATTAAAAAATTAAATTATAAATCATAAATAGAAAATAGAAAAATGGAAAGTAAGGTAGTGTAAAAAAAACGAGAGGCAGGTCAAGATATTTGGAGGGTATGGCCCGGACCTGGGTCAGGATCCGTTCAGCAGTCTTATCACAGATGGAAAGAAGCTGTTCCCAAATCCGGCCGTACGAGTTTTCAAGCTCCTGAGCCTTCTCCCGGAGGGAAGAGGGACGAAAAGTGTGTTGGCTGGGTGGCTCGTGTCCTTGATTATCCTGGCAGCACTGCTCCGACAGCATGCGATGTAAAGTGAGTCCAAGGACGAAAGATTGGTTTGTGTGATGTGCTGCGCCACGTTCATGATCTTCTGCAGCTTCTTTCGGTCTTGGACAGGACAACTTCCATACCAGGTTGTGATGCACCCTAGAACAATGCTTTCTATGGTGCATCTATAAAAATTAGTGAGGGTTTTAGGGGACAGGCCAAATTTCTTTAGTTTTCTCAGGAAGTTAAGGCACTGGTGGGCCTTCTTGGCAGTGGACTTTGCTTGGTTGGACCAAGTCAGGTCATTTGTGATATTGACCTCGAGGAACTTAAAGCTAGATATTGCTAGATATTGTGGTGGCATTAGAAATGATCTTTCAAAAATCTTTGGACTCTGGCATGGTGCCAAAGGACTGGAAAATTGCAAATATTACTCCACTCTTTAAAAAAGGAGGAAGGCAGTAAAAAGGAAATTATAGACCAGTTAGCCTGACCTCAGTGGTTGGGAAGATGTTGGAGTCAATTGTTAAGGATGAGGTGATGGAGTACTTGGTGACACAGGACAAGATAGTGCAAAGTCAGCATGGTTTCCTTCAGGGAAAATCTTGTCTGACAAACTTGTTGAAATTCTTTGAGGAGATTACAGGTAAAATAGATAAAGGGGATGTAGTCAGTGTTGTATATTTGGACTTTCAGAAGGCCTTTGACAAGGTGCCACACATGATGCTGCTTACCAAGTTAAGACCCCATGGTATTACAGGAAAGTTACTAACATTAGCTGATTAGTAGGAGGCAGCAAGTGGGAATAAAAGGATCCTTTACTGGTTGGCTGCCAGTGACTAGTAGTGTTCTGCAGGGATCGGTGTTGGGACCACTTCTTTTTATGCTGTATTTAGATGATGGAATAGATGTTGTTGCCAAGTTTGCAGACAATATGAAGATTGGTGGAGGGGCAGGTAGCGTTGAGGAAACAGGTAGGATACAGAAGGACTTAGATTAGGAGAATGGGCAAGAAAGGGGCAAATGAAATATAATGTTGGAAAATGCATGGTCATGCACTTTGGTATTAGAAATAAATGTGCGGACTATTTTCTAAACAGGGAGAAAATCCAGGTAACTGAGGTGCAGAGGGACTTCAGAGTCCTTGTGCAGAACACCCTGAAGGTTAACCTGCAAGTTGATAAGATAAGATAAAAGCACTTTCTCAGCCAGCTACCTTATCCTGAACTGTCAAGTCTACCAAAGCCACTGAATGCTTCTAACAGGTACAAAGTAACCTAACAGTTAACACAGCTTTATTCCAGCTCAGGGTGTTCCAGAGCTCAGAGTTTAACTTGAGTGCCGTCTGTGAAGAGTTCGTATGCTCTCTCCGTGAACTGTGTGGGTTTCCTCTGAGTGCTCTGGTTTCCTCCCACAGTCCAAAGACATGCTGCTTAGTGGGTTAATTGGTCATTGTAGATTGTCCTGTGATTAAGCCAGGTGTCCTGGAAAGAATTATTCCATGTTGCTTCTCTAAACAAGCGGACAAGTAAATGAGTTCTTGGATTTGGCAAAGCTGAATTTATTTCCATCAGTCTTATTGCAGAGCAGGGGTTTCCAACCTTGTTTATGCCAGGAACCATAACCATTAAGCAAGGGGTTCATGTCCTTGAAATAGCTGTAAAATGGGAAGTGGAAGATGTGGAGGAACTCAGGCAAGTTGCATTGTTGGAACTGACGGCTGACAGATCTTTGGGTCTTGCTGCACTTCAACCCAGGGTCTCAAATGAAGCGGCAGATGAAATAGCTGGCCGTTGCTTTCAATTGTCGAAAATTCCCTGGGTCTGCGAGAAGTTACTTTAGAAAGGAAAATAGGAGTCAAAAAGAGGCAAAAAAAAAAGTTGAGCTTGTGACTGGCACGGTAGTGCAGCGATTAGCATAATGCTTACAACGTCTGTGGCCCGGGTTCAATTCCCGTGCTGCCTGTAAGGAGTTTGTACCTTCTCCCCATCACCGCGTGGGTTTCCTCCGGGTGCTCTGGTTTCCTCCCACAGTCCAAAGACATGTGGGTTAGCAGGTTAATTGGTCATGTGGGTGTTGGACACCACGGTCGTGTAGTGGTTAGCCCGATGCTACTACAGCTCAGGGAGTTCTGGAGTTTGAAGTTCAATTCCAGTGCTGCTCTATATGGAATCTGTACGTCCTCTCTGTGGAGTGTATGGTTTCCTCGGGTGCTCCGGTTTCCTCCCACAGTCCAAAGGCATACTGGGTAGGTTAATTGGTCATTGTAATTTGCCCTTAGGGTTAATCGGGTTTGTCAGGTTATTGCAGGAGCGGTGTGGCTCAAGGGGCCAGAGGGACTATTCTGCGCAGCATCACTAAAAGTAAATAAATAGTTGTGCTGTGTGGGTTCATTTAGCCTCAAGAGTCTGTTGCTTGGCTGTGCCTCCAATTTTAAAAAAAAGTAGACAGAATGCTGGAAACTGCAGGCCAGTTCTGTCACAAATCTGTCAGGAATACAGAGATTTTTTAACCAAAGTAAATTAAACTCTGTGGAGGTGAGATAATAGTCAGGTCACTTAATGGTTGAACAGGCTTGAAGGGCCTGTGTGGATGATTCCTGCTCCTAAATTTGGATATTCCCTATCAATGTCAAAGTTCAAAGAAAATTTATTATCGAAATACATATATGTCACCATATACTGCCCTGAGATTTTTTTTCTGAGGGCATTCACAAATAAATACAATACAATCAATGAAAAACTGCACACAAAGAAATAGGTACTCAGGCATTACTTGAGTGACTGTCAAAGGCACAAAAATTAACAATCTTAAAGAGAAAATAAAAGAAGGATGGATATTTTACTCAAAAGAAGCTGTTTACATGACAAATCCAATCTTAACCATTAACTGGGTGTAAGTAGGATACTAACAAGTACTGAAGAAGCTCCTTGGCTCTCTTGGGGTTACTGTCTAGTATTAAGATTATACACCGTAACTTTAATCAGAAGGACTTAAAATCCTTGTATCTGCATCTATTTTAAAGAATCTTTATTTTAAAATAGGTTCATTAAATTCTAAAGATGCTTAAGTCAACTTCTACCTGATGCTGACACGTTAATCACTCTGCTGCTTTCAACCTACTTAATGTTCAGAAGATTTTAATGAACAGAGTATTTTTTTTATTGATTTTTATTTAAAGATACAATGTGGAACAGGCCCTCCTGGTCTAACAAGCCTCGCTTCCCAGCAACTCACCCACTTAACCCTAGTGCAATCACAGGACAATTTACAATAACTAATTAACCTACTAACCAGACATGAGGAAATCTGCAGATGATGGAAATTCAAGCAACACACCCAAAAAGCTGGTGGAACGCAGCAGGCCAGGCAGCATCTATTGGAAGAGGTACAGTCAACGTTTCGGGCCAAGACCCTTCATCAGGACTGGTCTCCTGACGAAGGGTCTCAGCCCAAAATGTTGACTATACCTCTTCCAATAAATGCTGCCTGGCCTGCAGGGTCCCACCAGCATTTTGGGTGTGTTGCAACCTACTAACCAGTACATCTTTGGAACATGGGAGAAAACTGGAGCACCTGGGGGAAACTCTTGCGTTTCACGGGGAAAACGTACAAACTCCTTAGAGACAGTGCCAGAATTGAACTCTGAACTCCTACGCCCCGGGCTGTAATAGTGTTGTGCTACGCTATTGTGGTGACCCACTTATTGATGCTATGGAACATATTCCTATTCCTGGATCTCACGCCGTTGCGTGGCAGGATGTGGGGTGGTGGGGGAGGGGTGGATTGTGAAAGTTCAAAGTGTGAATATCTGCTGGAAAGAACAATATTCCAGTTTACCAGCATAAAATTCAAGACTGTCCTTAATGCAGATGAACAGCAGGGAGCATATTTCCAAGATTGTCCAGTCAAGGTCATTAGTCTAAACACAAGATACTCTGAAGATACTGGAAATCTTGAGCAACACACACAAAACACTGGAGAAAATCAGCAGGTCAGGCAGCATCTATGGAGGGGAATAAGGAGTCCCTTTTCAGGCTGAGATCTTTTATCAGGACAGGAAAGGAAGGAGGCAGAAGCCAGAATAAGAAGGCATTATGAGGGGATGGAGTAAAAGCTGGTAGGTAATAGGTGAGATCAGGTGAGGCAGAAGGTGGGATGAAGTAAGAAAATGCAGTTGTATAGGGCACTGGTGAGACCACACCTGGAATATTGTGTACAGTTTCGGTCTCCAAATTTGAGGAAGGACATTCTAGCTATTGAGGGAGTACAGTGTAGGTTCACGAGGTTAATTCCCAGGATGGAGGGACTGTCATATATTGAAATATTGGAGCGACTGGGGTTGCATACACTGGAATTTAGAACGATGAGAGGGGATCTGATTGAAACATATAAGATTATTAAGGGATTGGACACACTAGAGGCAAGAAACATGTTCCCGATGTTGGGTGAGTCCAGAACCAGAGGCCACAGTTTAAGAATAAGGGGTAGACAATTTAGAACGGAGTTGAGGTAAAACTTTTTCACTCAGAGGGTTGTGGTTCTGTGGAATGCTGTGCCTCAGAAGGCAGTGGAGGCCAGTTCTCTGGATTCATTGAAGAAAGAGTTAGATAGAGCCCTTAAAGATAGCGGAGTGAAGGGATACAGGGAGAAGGCAGGAAAAGGGTACTGATTGTGGATGATCAGCCATGATCACAGTGAATGGTGGTGCTGGCTCAAAGGGCTGAATGGCCTACTCCTGCACCTATTGTCTATTGTCTAAAATGGGAGATGATAGGCTGAAGAAGAAAGAGGAGAGAGCAGTGGACTATGGAAGAAAGGGAAGGAGGAGGGGAACCAGAATGGAGGTGATGGGCAAGTGAAGAGAAGAGAAGAGGTGAGTGGGTAACCAGAATGGGGGAATAGTGAAACAGTGAAGGAGGGAGGGGGAGAGATTCCTGGAAGATGGAAAAATCGATGTTCATGCCATCAGGTTGGAGCTAGCTAGATGGAATATGAGGTGTTGCTCCTCCACTCTGAGAGTGACCTCACTGTGGCAGTAAAGGAGGCCATGGACAGACATGTCAGAATGGGAATGGGAATTGAAATGGGTGGCCACTGGGAAATCCTGCCTTTTGCAGGGAACTAACACGTGTATCCATGAGGAAATATGTGCAATCACATTCTCTTTCCCTCTCTCTCTCTCTCTCTCTCCCTCCCTTTATCCTTCTTCTTTCTTTCTCTTTCTCCCACATTGATCGCAAATCTGGCTGAGTGGTGTCAACAACTACAACTCAAATATAACAGTAACAATTCAATGTCAGCAAGACCAAGAAGCAGATTATAGTCTTCAGAAGGAAACCAGAGGTTCATGAACCAGTCATCACTGGACGATCAGAGGAGGAGAGGGTTAGCAACTTTAAATCCTTAGGCAGCACTATTTTGGAGGACCTGCATGTAAGTGCAGTTATGAAGAAAGCACAGCCACACTTTTACTTCCTTAGGAGTTTGTGGAGATTCAACATGGCATTGAAAACTTAGACAAACTTCTATAGATGTGTGGTGGAGAGTATATTGACTGGCTGCATCACAGCCTGGTATGGAAACACCAATGCCCTTGAATGGAAGATCCTACAATAAGTCATGGATGCAGCCCAGTCCATCATGAGTAAAGGCCTCCCCACCACTGAGCACATCTACAGAGAGCATAGTTGCAGGAAAACAGCATCCATCACAGACATCCCACCCTGCAAAAACTCATTTCATGGAGGTAGCACCCCCGACCCCCGCAAAACCCATATTCCATCCCCCACCCCCCCCTCGGTCGATCTCCAAGGGTGTATGTAATACTTTGTTTAGTGATTTTGTCTAATCTGTAAACCAAGTTGGGTATATGCAGAAAATGTGACATTAAAATATGTACTTATATTATATTATCATGTTTATTCTATTACAACTTTAAGCAAGTCTACAGGGAGTTTGGCCTCATCTCGTGGGACATCAATAGAGTAGCTCCTTAGCAGCTAGCCGGCTAGTTTAAATAACATTAGCTATGCTAATGAACAAATGACACCTGTTAAACTCACCTCAACATGTGTTTTACATTTTAACCCACCATGGGCAATAGAAAAGTCATTGTTGCAAACAGTGCATTGAGCAACACTGTCATTATCTTTGAGGTCGACTGTAAAGCCCGCCCACAGAGAAAACTGATAGGTCTACTTTGCAGGGGCAACATTTTTTGCATCGCGGACCGGTTTAATATTCTCAATATTCTTGCGGACCGGCCAACCTGGGGGATGGGATGGGGTGGGGTGGGGTGGGGTTAATCACAACCGAAATATAGGTGATAAAGTCAACTATAACTCACTTATAAGTGGCTAATACACTCAATTTCGTTTCTAAAAGGGTTTCTCTAACGAATTTAATATTAAATACACAGCGCATATTTTCCTCGCATGAATACAGTGATAAGTCAATAGCATCATAACATTTTAAGTAACGTTTGGATATTAAACACAGCGCATATTTTCCTCGTATGAACATATAAAATCATTGCAACACACCAATATCGCTGAATCAGTGGGAGCCCTGGGCTTGTTTTCCTGCAACAAGACAGTCCCATTGAGGGGTGATGGGAGACAGCGATACTCAAAGGAGATTCCTTATGTCCAGCCTATTCCACAATTTTGTTTTCGTTACATTCATTGCAGAAAAGCCCGCTTCGCAGAAATATGTTGGAAACGGAAGCAACATTTTCAGTCCTTCCGTGGCAATCTCAGAATATTTAGCCTTGACTTTGATCCAGAATGCCAGCAGAGATGTTATGTTGAACATACTTTTCAGCCCACCGTCATTTGCAAGCTCGAGGAGTTGATCTTCTTCCCGCGCTGACATGGATGACACGTATGTAATGACCTTGAGTGCGTTCAAGTTCAACAGTGCGTGACAGGGAATGAGGAAAGGTGCAGCTGACTCATGTCATTTCATATCACCAAATCATATTGTTTCCTCGCGGCCCAGTGGTTGGGGACCACTCTTAGCACGAAGAGAGACAAATCAGGATGCTCGCTCTCCCTCTCCCACTCTTTCTCAAAAAACTCGATTTCCGGGATATTGTATATAATTTCTGGGTGTCAGGGAGCCACTATCAATATGTGGGAGACTCCCGGAACTTCGGGAGAGGTGGGATGTCTGCATCATCAGGGAACCCACCACCCAGGACATGTTCTGTTCTCCCTGCTGCCATCAGGAAGGAGGTACAGGAACCTCAGGAGTCACACCACCAGATTCAGGAACAATTATTACCCCTCAACCATCAGGCTCTTGAACCAAAAGGGATAACTTCTTTTAACTTCACTTGCGCATCATTGAAATGTTCCCACAACCAAATGACTCACTTTCAAGGGCTCGTCATCTCATGTTCTTGATAATTATTAATAAATAATATTAAAATAATATTTACTTATTTTTTTTTCTTTTTGTATTTGCACCATTTGTTGTATTCTGTACTCTGGTTGAAGCCCTAGTCAGGCGGTCTCTCATTGACTCTGTTATGGTTATAATTCTATAGATTTATTGAGTATGCCCACATGAAAATGAATTTCAGGGTTGTATATGGTGATGTATATGTGCTTGGATAATAAAAATTTTCTTTGAACTTTGAACTCTCACAGTTCGGGTTCCTGTAGATTGAACAAATGTTAATGCCACGATAAATTGTCTTCCTGCAAGTTCAGGTATTTAATTGCAAATTATGCCCATCTAATTTATAAAGAAAATTCCACTGTGTAGGCTGTTATTAATGCCTTGGATAACACGACCCATCTGGAATGCCTTTCACTGTGAAATAAAGAGAAGAGACAGCCGTGAAGGACACACAATACCATTGTCTGTGTGGGGGTCCTGGATATTAACTGCAGAATGCAGTTGGAAGCCAATTTCTGAGATTTAATATCATTTTTAAAATTCTTTGCATTGTGGTTAGTAAGCTCGCAGACTAAACTCCTGCCTACAAAATTCTGAAATTGATTATTGTGTCCTTTAAATCTGACCTGAATTCTCCATGACTTTGATGTCCTGAGTATTCAAGTTTAAATCTTGTACATGTAAAGAAACAGCATGTTGTGGCCTTACAAAGTGGCATGCTGGCAGTGTGAGCTGCTGTCGGAAGAAGTTCTCTATACTCACACTACAGCCCTTCGGCCCAGAATGTTGTGTTGACCTTTTAACTTACTCCAAGATCAGTCTAACCCTGCGTTACTTACCTATTTACTTACCACCCATTACGCCACTGGCATTTAGGGCAGCAATGACGGTCCTCCATCTCTGGCGGTGTTCAGGGCTTCCCTCGTCATGTCAGTAGCTTCCACTTGGTTTTCACTACTATCAGTCATACAAGTCCCAGGCGGAGACTCAGGAATGCCATCGCACTCAGACGTAGAAGGATTCTTCATTGCTGTTTCTGTAACAGTTTTGTCTTACCAGTCAGGGTTGTTAGCCCTGAGCTGAACCCCCGAACCTTGAGGACCGGTGAACCACTCTTAGTCTGACCTCTACCCTTTGACCTGTTCGGCATAAGTGTCCCTACCAAGAGCTAAAGCAGAAAACCCTGACTCCAGCCAACACAGCTCTCCGGGTCATCGAGGCGTGCAAGCCTCCAAACCCAACAAGACTGGAGGTCTCGCTGCCATAACCTTCCATTTTCCTATCATCTGTGTGCCTATCTAAGAGTCTCTTAAATGTCCCTAATGTATCTCCTTTACCACCATCCTGCCAGTGCAATACTCTTTGTGTAAAATGCAGGTCGAGAGACAGCTGCGAGAAATGGTCTGGGTGCTATGTGATCTGGTTTACTATGTTCGACAGGATAAACCAAACGTTTTTGAGTTTCCCTTTCTCCACAGCAGGTTCACCAACAAAACGATAGAGGTCACTGTTACCATGTCTTCACACCAAACACTGCACTGCATTAAATAGAGCTGCTGTCTGCAAGTTAACTTAGAGTCATAGAGTCATAGACCATGATAGCTCTGAACTAGGCCATTCAGCCCATTTTTCCCAGCTGAACTGTTATTCTGTCTAGTCCCATCGGCCCGCAACTGGACCACCGCCCTCCATATCACTCCCATCTCCGTACTTATTTAAACTTTTCTTAAAGCACATGGTAGAGTAATGGTTAGCACAACACTTTGCAATACCAGCGACCTGAGTTCATAGCCCACCTCTGCCTGTAAGGAGTTTGTACGCTCTCCCCATTACCATGTGGGTTTCCTCCGGGTGCTCCAGTTTCCTCCCACGGTCCAAAGGTGTACCAGTTGGTAGGTTAATTGGTCATTGTAAATTGTCCTGTGATTAGGCCAGGGTTAAATGGTGGGTTGCTGGGTGGGGAGCTCAAAGGCCGGAAGGGCCTATTTCACGCTGTATCTCAATAAGTAAAATAAAAATAAATATTGTAACTGAACCCACATCTACCACTTCCTCTGGCAGCTTGTTCCACACTCTCACCATTCTCTGAGTGAAGAAGATCTCACTCACATATCCTTAAACTTTTCACCTTTCACTTTTATGACCTCTAGTTGTAGTCTCACCCAATCTCAGTGGAAAAAGTCTGCTATCAATACCCCTCATAATTTTGTATACCTCTATCAAATCTTTCCTCCTTTGAAGGATCCAAAGTACATTTATCATCAAAGTGCGTACGCAATATACAACCCTGAGATTCACCTACCCACAGACAGCCACAAAATAAAGAAAGCCATGCAACCCATTCAAAGAAAAGTACCAATCCCTGCACACGTGCGAAAAAACAAATTGCGCTAAAGGCAACAAGAAAGACTAAGCAAAAACACAGTATGTAAAACACAAATTCCCATGAGTCCATATTCAGTTCAGCTCAGTGTACTTTATCTGCAGGCCGCCCTGATTCAAAGTCGTCCAACGCTGCAACAGAAAAATGAACGACCAAGAACTACAGTCCACTCCACAAACCACAGACCCAGGACTTCGGTAGAGAGAGAGAGAGAGAGAGAGAGAGCTTTCGAACGCCTTCCCTTGGGAGCAGCAAGTGAGAGGGAGAGAGACCGTTACACGCAGACACCTTCCCTCGGGAGCAGCGAGGGAGAGGCTCTTCAACACTTCTGGGAATAATGTATTCAACCTTTTCCCACAATTCAAGTCCTGGTAACATCCTTGTAAATTTCCTCTGTATTCCTTCAATCTTATTGATATCTTTCCTATAGGTAGGTGAAGAGAGCTGCACACAAGCTTGCTGAGGTTGACAAACATTAAGAAAAGCTGTAGTCCCTCTTCATAAGCACACGGGAGAGCTTCACTGTGGAGTCTCCGAACGTCAGCCGTCCATGTGTTAATTTATGCTGCAAGCTGGTTTTCTGCATCTGATTAAATTAATTGTTCCTTATTTCTTTTCCCTTCATTCCACAGGGCAATCCCTGGGAAATATTATGGTTGTGTGATTGGATTTCTTCCCATCCTTGGTTGATTTCAGTCTCCAAGAGTTAAAGAGTCATCAACCACTCTCAATCCAGGGAAAATATTATAAACTTTATCTGAGCCTTTCAGCTTGTTAGGTGCTTCGAGTTCAGCTGGTTGCATGTTCGACTGACTAAGAAAGCCTGGACATGTTGTGTGCAGTTTTGGTCACCTACCTACAGGAAAGATATAAATAAGATTGAAAGGGTACAGAGAAAATTTATAAGGATGTTGCCAAGACTGGAGGACCTGAGTGATAAGGAAAACATTGAATAGGTTAGAATTTTATTCCCTAGAATCTAGAAGATTGAGAGGAGATTGATACAGGTATACAAAACTATGAGGGATATAGATAGGGTAAATGCAAGCAGATTTTTCCACTGAGGTTGGGTGGGAGGACAACTAGAGGACAAGTTGTTTAAGGGGAACACGAGGGGAACCTTCTTCACTGAGAAAGTCATGAGAGTGTGGAATGAATTGCCAGCACAAGTGGTGCATGTGAGCTTGATTTGAACACTTAAGTGAAATTTGGATGGGTACATGGAGGGTAGGGTTTGGAAGACTATGGTCATGGTGCCGATCAATGGGAGTAGGCAGATTAATTGGTTTTGGCATGGACTAGATGGGCTGAAGGGTCTGTTTCTGTGTTGTACTTCTTTATGACACTCTGTAGAACAGACAGCCATGGAAATACTGAAGTACTGTTGGAAGAAGACCTTTGGGAGTGACACTAAACTTCAGCTTTTGGGTTCTGATGACAGCTAGGTGCTTAAAGAAGGGAGAAGTCTTTTTTGCACGCACATTTTCTGAAGGTGACACATGGCACAGTGATTAGTGTAACTCTTTACAGTGTCCATAATCTACCTGTAAGGGCATGTTCTCCCCGTGACTGTGTGGATTTCCTCTGGGTGCTCTAGTTTACAAAGACTTACGGGTTAAATGAGTAAGTTGTTGACATGCAGTGTTGGTGTTGGAAGCATGGCAACAGTTGTGGACTGCCCTCGGCACATCCTCGGACAGAGTTAGTCGTTGATGCAAAATGACCCATTTCACTGTATGTTTCGATATGGTGAGGTACAGTATGTGTGCCCAATAAAGCTAATCTAGCTGTTCTCCAGCATCCTGGCCAACACTTAGCATTATAACATCAGATCATCAGCATGCAGAACATATGGCAATACCATAGAGGAAAAGTACTTCGTGTTTGCGCTAAGCATAATGCCAACTGAGACTGCACATCTACCTGCACAAAGTTCAAAGTTCAAAGTAAATTTATTATCAAAGACAGAGTGTATATGTCACCATATGCCACCTTGAGATTTAATTTCTTATGGGCAATCACCGTAGCTGTAAGAAACACAATAGAATCAATGAAAGACAGCAGTCAGCAGGACAGACAACAACCAATGTGCAAAAAAAAAACTAAACTGTGCAAGTACTAAAAGAAAGAGAAATAATAATTCTGCAACATCTGATAGAGCATTGACATACTCTACTCACCCTATCTACTAACAACCAAAAAAGACAACCACTGTTATCAAAATAAACCAAAGCATTTTCCAAGGTAACTCTCATTATGGTTTTATCCAGCTTTAAATCAGATAAAGACTGGGTATCAAATCAGAAACAATGAAATGAGCTATACCTTAATGCACCTTCTATAAATGTTTGATTTGAACTTATATGCTCCTTCATCAGTTAAACCAAAGCAATTAATTAAAATAGAAGAACTATTTTCGAAAGATATAAACATAAACTTTGGACTAGATAATTGCAGAACAGTAAACATAAAGAAAGGTTCAATAGAGCTAATAGAATACAAAACAGAGCAGCAGGATACAATACAACCGATGGATGAATATGAAACATATGAGTATCTGGGATACCAACAAGGAAAGAAAATAGATTAGCACAATAAAGGAAAAAAATTGACAGAATTTACTTCCAGAAAATCACTATTGAAGAAAAAGTTAACCAATAGAAGAGCAGGTGGTTAACACAAAAACATTACCAAAAGTACAAAATAGAAGACTAACAAATTCGAGATGATAAATGCAGGAAGTGCCAAGAGAAACCAGAAACAATCCAACACATTACAGGATCCTGCAGCAGTTTAACTCAATCTGATTACCGACACAGGCACAATCAAGTGGCAAACATCATTCACCAAAATCTTGTTTTAAAAAGACATCATACCTTACTATAAATACAAGCCCGATCGGGTTTTAGAGCCAGAGTCCTACAAATGATATCACGACTGATCCATTATTGCAGATAGGACAATTTGAAAAGTAAGTTTTACTTTATTCACCATTTACACCTCGGACTTCAACTACTGCACAGAGTCTTGTCATCTTCAGAAGTTTTCAGATGACTCTGCCATAGTTGGATGCATCAGCAAGGGAGATGAGGCTGAGTATAGGGCTACTGTAGGAAACTTTGTCACATGGTGTGAGCAGAATTATCTGCAGCTTAATGTGAAAAAGACTAAGGAGCTGGTGGTAGACCTGAGGAGAGCTAAGGTACTGGTGACCCTTGTTTCCATCCAGGGGGTCAGTGTGGACATGGTGGAGGATTACAAATACCTGGGGATACGAATTGACAATAAACTGGACTGGTCAAAGAACACTGAGGCTGTCTACAAGAAGGGTCAGAGCTGCCTCTACTTCCTAAGGAGACTGAGGTCCTTTAACATCTGCCGGACGATGCTGAGGATGTTCTACGAGTCTGTGGTGGCCAGTGCGATCATGTTTGCTGTTGTGTGCTGGGGCAGCAGGCTGAGGGCAGCAGGCTGAGGGTAGCAGACACCAACAGAATCAACAAACTTATTTGTAAGGCCAGTGATGTTGTAGGGATGGAACTGGACTCTCTCACGGTGGTGTCTGAAAAGAGGATGCTGTCTAAGTTGCATGCCATCTTGGTCAATGTCTCCCATCCACTACATAAGGTACTGGGTGGGCACAGGAGTACATTCAGCCAGAGACTCATTCCTCCGAGATGCAACACAGAGCATCATAGGATGTCATTCCTGCCTGTGGCCATCAAACTTTACAACTCCTCCCTTGGAGGGTCAGACACCCTGATCCGATAGGCTGGTCCTGGACTTATTTCATAATTTACTGGCATAATTTACATATTACTATTTAACTATTTATGGTTCTGTGACTATCTATTATATATGGTGCAACTGTAACGAAAACCAATTTCCCCCCGGGATCAGTAAAGTATGACCATGACTATGACTATGACTATGATTATTATCATCTGGATATAATATTACAGGATAAACAAGCAAGAACAACTTACTTAATAGATATAGCCATTCTAAACACACATAACATACAGAAATCAATATATGAAAAACACCAGAAATATGGCATTCGGCCCATCAAGTCTGCTCCACCATTCCATCATGGCTGATTTACGAGGGATGATTGATAAGTTTGTGGCCTAAGGTAGAAGGAGTCAATTTTAGAAAACCTAGCACATTTATTTTTCAACATAGTCCCCTCCTACATGTACTCAGTCCAGCGGTCGAGAAGCATACGGATCCCTTCTTTGTAGAAGTGATCCGCAGCAGGGGTGATTGATAAGTTTGTGGCCTAAGATAGATGGAGATGAGTTATTAACTTCAAACTTTCTGTATTTTCATTCAAAGAGTTGAACTGCACATGCATGTAACGAGAGCTGTATAACTCGTCTCCTTCTACCTTAGGCCACGAACGTATCAATCACCCCTGCTGTGGACCACTTCTACAAAGAAAGGATCAGTATGCTTCATGACTGCTGGACTAAGTGTGTACATGTAGGAGGGGACTACGTTGAAAAATAAATGTGCTAGGTTTTCTAAAATTGAGTCCTTCTACCTTAGGCTACGAACTTATCAATCATCCCTCGTATTATCCCTCCCAACCCCATTCTCCTGCCTTCTCCCTGAAATGTTTGACACCCTTACTAATCAAGAACCTATCAACCTCCCTTTAAGTCCTGACGAAGGGTCTCGGCCCGAAACGTCGACTGTACCTCTTCCTAGAGATGCTGCCTGGCCTGCTGCGTTCACCAGCAACTTTGATGTGTGTTGCTTGAACCTCCCTTTAAATATACCCAATGACTCAGCCTCCACAGCCGTCTGTGGCAATGAATTCCACAGGTTCACCACCCTCTATTAAAGAATTTTTCCTCAACTCTGTTCTAAGTTAATGCCCCTCGATTCTGAGGTTGTGACTCAATGTGAAATGTAGTGAAAAGTCTTTTGTTTTGCATGCTATTTAGATAAAATTTCAATTCGTACATACATCAGGGTTGTACAAACAGGAAGAATGCACGCGCACACACACACACACACACACACACACAGTAAATGCATATATAGATATATAGTATATACAATATATATTATCAATGACATATGTCGTGAAATTGGTTGTTTTGTGGCAGCAGTACAGTGCAAGATATAATTACTTACTAGAAGTTATGATAAGAATATTACAAAATAAATAACTAATGGGAAAACTACTGAGGGAGTGTGTATGGGTTCATAGTCTGTTCAGAGATCTGATGGCAGGCAGGGGAAAATTGTTCCTAAAAAATTTGTATGTGTCTTCTGGCTTATGTGCCTCCTTCCCAATGTTAGCAATTTGCAAGAGAGGCTTTTTTGCTGTATCTCAGTACCTGGCGCAATGATAAACCAATTTCAATTCCTGTCAGAAAGATTCCTTTGATAAAGTTGGTGAGTGAAATTATTTGAAAAGTGCATGTCTGTGATTAAATATTTCTGTGGTGTTCCCATCATGCTAATTCTGCAGCCTCTTTGGGTCCAAAGTTCAAAGTATATTTATTATCAAAGTATAATATATACAACATTGAGGTTCATCTCTGTGAAGACAGCCACCAAACAAAGCAAGCCAATCGAACATTGAGTGCTTGGCAAACTCAAAGGTCTTAAAGTGGATAAGTCACCTGGGCCAGTTGGACTATATCCCAGAGAGAGGTTACTGAAGAGAAAACGGATGCATTGGTCATGATCTTTCAGTAACCACTTGATTCTGGCATGGTCCTGGAGGAATGGAAAATTGCAAATGTCACTCCACTCTTTAAGAAGGGAGGAAGGAAAAAGACAGGAAATTATAGGCCTGTTAGCCTAACCTCAGTGGCTGGGAAAATGTTAGACTCCATTATTAAGGATGAGGTTTTGGGGTACTTGGAGACTAATGATAAAATAAGTCAAAGTCAGCATGGTTTCTGTAAAGAAAAATCTTGCCTGACAAACCTGTTGGAGTTCTTCAAGGAAATGACAAGCATATTGACAAAGGAGAGACAGTGGATGTCGCTTACTGGGATTTTCAGAAGGCGCTTGATAAGGTGCCACACATGAGGCTGCCTAACAAGATAAAATCCCATGGCAGTACAGGAAAGATACTGGCATGAATAGCAGAATGGCTGATAGGTAGGAGGGAGTGAGTGGAAATAAAAGGGGCCTTTTCTGGTTGGCTGCCAGTGACTAGTGGTGTTCCTCAGGGGTCAGTATTGGGACTGCTACTTTTCACATAGTTTGTCAGTGATTTAGATAATGGAATTGATGGCTTTGTGGCAAAGTTTGCAGATGATACAAAGATAGGTGGAGGAGTAGGTAGTGCTGAGGAAGCAATGCGATTGCAGCAGGATTTAGACAAATTGGAAGAATGGGCAAAAAAGTGGCCGATGGAATACAGTTTTGGGAAATGTATGATTATGCATTTTGGTAAAAGGAGCAGTAGTGCAGACTATTATCTAAATGGAGAGAAGGTTCAAACATCAGAGGTGCTGAGGGACTCGTGCAAGACTCCCAGTAGGTTAATTTACAGGTTGAGTCTATGGTAAAGAAGGCAAATGCAATGTTGGCTTTTAAAGCAATGAGATAATGCTGACGCTTTATAAGACACTAGTCAGGCCGCACTTAGAGAATTGTCACTGGTTTTGGGCCCCACATCTCAGAAAGGATGTGTTGTCATTGGAGAGAGTCCAGAGGAGGTTCACGAGGATGATTCTGGGAATGAATGGGTTAACATATGAGGAGCGTTTGGCAGCTTTGGGCCTGTACTCACTGGAATTTAGAAGAATGTGGGGGGGATCTCATTGAAACCTACCGAATGTTGAAAGGATTAGAAAGGGTGGATGTGGAGAGGATGTTTCCTGTGGCGGGGGTGTCCAGAACTAGAGGGCACAGACTCATAATTGAGGGGCGGCCCTTTAGAGCAGAGGAAAGGAGGAATTTTTTTTAGGCAGCCAGTAGTATATCTGTGGTGCCACTCTGCGGTGGAGGCCAAGTCCGTGCGTGTGTTTAAGGTGGAAGTTGATAGTTTCCTGATGGGTCAGGGCATCAAAGGACATGGCGAGAAGGCAGGTGTACGGGGTTGAGTGGGATCCGAGATCAACCATAATGGAATGGTGGAGCAGACATGATGGGCAGAATGGCCTAATTCTGCTCCTATGTCTTATGGTTTTATGGTCTTAACCCATTTAAAAAACCATCAAACACCAATGTGCAGAAAAAAAACTAATTGTGAACAAGTAACATTCAGAACTAAAGTTCACAAAAAATGGGTTCATAGCCATGAAACCAATTCATTGCTGCAGACTGTCCAGGAGCAGGTTAGTTGCAGTTTCTTCTAGTCGCTAACCCCTAAAATATCTCTTTAAGCCTCTTCTCCACCCTCAGCCCCTTTGCCTAACTATTAGTAGCTCCAGTTGTCCAGTCATGACCTCTAGTTCTCTTCCCAAACTTCTTTACATTTTCAGTTTTTATCTTAAATCTTCCAGTGGAGGCCAAAAACCATGATTGCCTTGGGCTTAGAGGACTGTGTATGTGTATGAGTGGCGGGAGGAACAGGGTCTGATTCACTGTTGTTGATTTATTACTCTGGGATGCACTATCAATTACTCCAAAAGACTGGAAGTAGAGTAAATACTGAAAGGCTTTTATTAACAGTAAAATGGATCCACGTCCTTGCTGTATGTCTGTCCTGGACTGAGGGAGCAGCAGTGACACAATCACCTTTATTCGGTGGCCTGTGGGAGGAGCCACAGGAACAGTCAGCAGAGGGGCGTGTCCAGGCATGTCCAGACAGGTGACCCAGTTACAACATATATATATGGTTTACCACACTCTGCCAAGCATTGTGGGCACACAATGTTGGCATTGAAATGTGTGGCAACACTTGCAGGCTGCCCCTGTCACATTCTCGTGTATTTTGGTCAATTATGCAAATGATGCATTTCAACATGCATGTGATAAATAAACTTGAATCTTGAATCTTGATCTTTGTCATGAATCTTAAACAACAGGTCCTGGCCAAACCTAGAAAAAACCCAGAAAAGTAGTGGATATAGTCCAGTCCATCACAGGAAAAGCCTTCCCCACCATTGAGCACATCTACAAGGAGCTCAGCCACAAGAAAGGTGTGTCCATCATCAACAACCCCCACCATCCAGGCCATGCTCTCCTCTCACTGCTGTTATCTGGAAGGAGGTACAGGAGCCTTAGGTCCCACACAGCTGGGTTCAGGTACATTTATTATCCTCTTGCCATCAGGCTCCTGAATCAACATGTATATCTTCACTCATCTCAACACTGAATAGATTCCACAACCTGTTGACTCACTAATATCTCCTTAACACCTCCAGCATTGTTTAGTGAATTCTATGAAATACCTTGAAATGCTTTAGACATACTCCCTATTATATCTGCTGGCATTTAGGGCAGTATTGAAAGTCCTCCATCTCTCTCTGTCCTTGGCCCAGAAACCAATTTTGGTCTTCGTCTTGGCGGTGTTCAGGGCTTCCTTCATCGGGCCAGCAGCTCCTCTTGGCTTTCACTACTGTCAGTCATCCAGGTCCCACAGGTGGAGGCTCAGGAATGTCGTTGAAGGATACTTCCTTGCTGTTAGTCTGGCCTCTACCCTTTGACCTATTTGGCATGGGTTTCCCCAGCAAAAAGCCCTGACTGCAGCCAACATAGCTCTCCGGGTCACTGAGGCATGCAAGCCTCCAAACCACGGCAAGATTGTAGTTGTCTTGTAGGTCAGACATGAAAAGCTCTATTTAAATGAAGCTTTCTGTTACTGACCAAAGAGCATGGAATGCTTCCATTTCATCAGTCTTCTAGAGTTTTAGAGTCATAGAACAGTACAGCATAGAAAGAGGCCCTGCAGCCCATCTAGTCTGCGACAAACCATTAATCTGCCCATTCCCATTGACCTGCGCTTGGACCAGGGCACCTCCATAACCCTCCCTTCCGTGTACCTATCCAAATTTCCCTTAAATGTTGAAATCAACCCCACATCCACCTCTTGCTCTGGCAGCTCATTCTACACTCTCACTGCTCTCCTAGTGAAGAAATTCCCCCTCATGTTCACCTTAAACATTTCATCTTTCACCCTTAACCCATGACCCCTAGTTGTAGTCTCAGCCAACCTCAGTGGGAAAAAGTCTGCTTCCATTTACCCTAACTATACCCCTCGTAATTTTGTAAACCTCTGTCAAATCTCGGCTCAATCTTCTATATTCTTAGGGAAAAGTCCTAACCTATTCAATCTTTCCCTATAACTCAAGTCCTCAAGTTTTGGCATCATCCTTGTAATTTTTCTCTGCATTCTTTCAAAGTTCAAAGTTCAAAATAAATTTATTATCAAAATACATATATGTTACTATATACAATCTAGAAATGCATTTTCTTGTGGGCATACTCAATAAATCCAATAACCACAATAGAATCAATGAAAGACCGCACCAACAGAGTGTTCAACCAATGTGCAAAAGACAACAAGCTGCAAATACAAATAGAAAGAAATAATAATAATAATAATAATAATAATAATAATAATAATAAGTATCGAAAACACAAAATGAAGAGTCCTTGAAAGTGAGTCCATAGGTTGTTGGAACGTAGGTTGTGGGAACAGTTCAGTGATGGAGCAAGTGAGTTGAGTGAAGTTATCCCCTCTGATTCAAGAGCCTGATTGTTGAGGGTTAACCTCTTTCACTCTTATTTACATCTTTCCTGTTGCTAGATGACCAAAACTGCACAGGATACTCCAAATTAGGCGGCACCAATACCTTATACAATTTCAACGTAACATTCCATCTCTGGTACTTAATACATTGATTTATGAAGGCCAATATGCTAAAAGCTTTCTTTACTACCCTATTTACGTGTCGTCTTTTTCTCAGGATCCTACTCAGCTCTGATCCTCCATCAGTTCTTTCGTCCCACATCTACGGACGTCGACAGCCGACTTCAGCCCTTGGGTTTTATTGAGGGGAAGTGGCCTTCTTGTGACTGTATTGGCTGTCAGTACATTGCTACTCTGACCACTTTAATACATCCATTCAGGTGCAATGGAATTTGTAGGCCTCAAAAGGTAACAGTTGAAGGGTTAATCCAGAGTAACATACGGTAAATGCTGGAGGAATTCAGCAGGTCAGGCAGCATCTATGGAGAGGAATAAATTGTCGATATTTCAGGCCAAGACCTTTCATCAGGAGACTGAAGACACACACTCAACATTTTAGGAACAGCTTCTTCCCCCCGACACCCCTCTTTACTTTTGCTGCAACATTTCAAAGTACTATCCAGGTGAGATAGTTCAAGGCAGGTGGGGCTGTGTTTGCTCAAAGGTGATCTGCTGGTGGTAAGGCCTTTTGGTCCTGAAGAAGGGTCTCAACCCGAAACGTCGACTGTTTATTCATTTCCAGAGATGCTGCCTGACCTGCTGAGTTCCTCCAGCATTCTGTGTGTTGCTCTGGTTTTCCAGCATCTGCAGAATCTCTTGTGTTTAAGGGTTAACCCATCTGTGTATAATACTGGAAGGTCAGATCAGTTCACTATCTAATTAACTAATCTCAGCGTTAGCCTTTGAAATCATTGTTGAAAATTGCACTGCACACTAAGATTGTTAATTTATCATTAAAGGACTTTAGTTTTGGACTTTGAACTCTTCAATATGCCCCTGACAACACACGGCCAGAACTGCTTTCATTAACATGACTAAATTGGGTGTTTATTGATCAGAACAGTTAAAAATCACTCTGAGGCTTTTTGAGTAAATTTGAACTGAGTGGTGTGGCATTGTAAATGG
Source organism: Mobula hypostoma (assembly GCF_963921235.1). Lineage (NCBI taxonomy): Eukaryota > Metazoa > Chordata > Chondrichthyes > Myliobatiformes > Myliobatidae > Mobula > Mobula hypostoma. Next base: position 171,579,666 of record NC_086098.1, on the reverse strand, counting down.
CACTCCTGGTCACGGACTGTTTGTTGACACAATTGCAGTTACTGGCGTCCCACAAAGCAAGTCATTGTATGAACCCTGGTGCAATATGTCAGCAAGGTCTGGACTGTCACGCTCAGCAAGGTTCCAGGATCAGGAGGCAATACACAATCAATTAGCACAGGGGATGGAAGGCCTGAAGGCCCCTCCTTCTCACCGAGGGCAACCTACTGTGACAAGAGGCCCAGGCGGGGATGGTAAGGAGCCAACTGCTGGCATATCCGAGATCAGGCTCGAGACACGACTTTGAGATTGAGACGAGAACAGGGTTCTTGACTAGATGCTGGACAAGAATCCAAGCAAGACAGAAATCCAAGAACACAATCACCGACTGAACTAGGGTTGAGCTGATGAATGAGCACCAGACGCTTGAATGGACCTCTCATATGCCACACACACACACACACACACACACACACACACACACACATACACGTAAAGCTAGGGTGCCTTTCCATAGTACTGTATTTGCCAATGTGGAGTGGAGAACAAGAAATGAGTTTGTAAACCTGGCGGGAGCACAGGGTGCTGGAAATGGTGAGGGTGGAGCGCCCCAGGAGGAGTGTGGGGGACAGGTGCAGGGAGTGGCACCAGTGCAGACACACCCTGCCGTGAGACACCCCATACAGCTGGTCTATTGATCAATACAGAATGTCTCTCTGGTGCTTCCCACTCCACTCCCCTTTTCCCAACCATGATTCCCCTCTCCCTGCTCCCTTCCCCACTCTCAGTCCACAATAGAGACCCATATCAGAATCAGGTTTATCATCACTTACATATGTCATGAAATTTGTTTGTTTTTGTAACACTAGTACAGTGCAATACACAAAATTACTACAGTACTGTGCAAAAGTCTTAGGTATCCTAGCTATCTGTATGTGTCTAAGACTTTTGCACAGTACTGTATGTCATTGTGGCCCTTGCATTCAATTTGACCACCTACTTATGTACTGCCTATTAGCCACCGGCGCTTAGACAGCAACAAAGATCCTCCAACTTCATTGCTGTTTCTTTAACAATTTTGTTTTACAGGTCAGTCCTGAGCTGAACCCCCGAACCTGGAGGACCAGTGGACCACTCTTAGTCTGTCCTCTACCCTTTGACCTCTCTGACATGAGTGACCCTATCAAGAGTCAAGGCACAAGGTCCTGACTCCAGCCAGCAGAGCTCTCCGGGTCATTGGGGTACACAGCCTCCAAACTCCAGGAGGATTTGACTACCTGCAATGCACTTTCTCCCTGGCTACAACACAATATTTTGCATAATGTTCTTCTGTTTGCTGCCTTGCTGCAATGATCTGATTAGACGATACATGAACAAATTCACTTCACTGTATCTCAGTTGAATGAGTTCGGATTTTATTCCTTAGAGTGCAAAAGAATGAGAGGAGATCATAGAAACATAAAAACACAGAAAACCTACAGCATAATACAGGCCCTTTGGCCTACTAAGCTGTGCTGAACATGTTCTCACTTTCGGACGGACTCAGAGTCGGACTGTGGTTGGATGCTTCCAGGATGCCGTATCAACAAGTTGGCGGAGCTGAAGGTTTACCGTCTGCGTAAGATGATGGGACTTTCGAGAGACTTTGAGACATTTACCGTGCCCATGGTCTGTTCTTTATCAAATTACGGTATTGTTTTGCACTGTTGTAACTGTATGTTATAATTATGTGGTTTTTGTTAGTTTTTAAGTCAGTTTGTCATGTGTTTCCGTGATATCATTCTGGAAAAACACTGTATCATTTCTTAATGCATGCATTACTAAATGACAATAAAAGAGGACTGCGTGTCCTCATAATCATAATCATAATCTAATTACCTAGGGTTACCCATAGCCCTCTATTTTTTGGAGCTCCATGTACCTGTCCAGGAGTCTCTTAAAAGACCCTATTGTATCTGCCTCCACCACCGTCGCCGGCAGCCCATTCCATGCACTCACCACTCTCTGCATAAAAAACTTACCCCTGACATCTCCGCTGTACCTACTTCCAAGCACCTTAATACTGTGCCCTCTTGTGCTAGCCATTTCAGCCCCTGGAAGAAGCCTCTGACTATCCACATGGTCAATACCTCTCATCATCTTATACACCTCTATCAGGTCACCTCTCATCCTCCGTCACTCCAAGGAGAAAAAGCCGAGATCACTGAACCTATTCTCATAAGGCATGCTCCCCAATCCAGGCAACGTCCTTGCAAGTCTCCTCTGCACCCTTTCTATGGTTTCCATATCCTTCCTGTAGTGAGGCGACCAGAACTGAGCACAATACTCCAAGTGGGGTCTGACCAGGGTCCTATATAGTCATAGTCATAGTCATACATTATTGATCCCAGGGGAAATTGGTTTTCATTACAGTTGCACCATAAATAATTAAATAGTAATAAAACCATAAATAGTTAAATAGTAATATGTAAATTATGCCAGGAAATAAGTCCAGGACCAGCCTATTGGCTCAGGGTGTCTGACCCTCCAAGGGAGGAGTTGTAAAGTTTGATGGCCACAGGCAGGAATGACTTCCTATGACGCTCTGTGTTGCATCTCGGTGGAATGAGTCTCTGGCTGAATGTACTCCTGTGCCCAACCAGTACATTATGTAGTGGATGGGAGACATTGTGCAAGATGACATGCAACTTGGACAGCATCCTCTTTTCAGACACCACCGTCAGAGAGTCCAGTTCGATCCCCACAACATCACTGGCCTGACGAATGAGTTTGTTGATTCTGTTGGTGTCTGCTACCCTCAGCCTGCTGCCCCAGCACACAACAGCAAACATAGAAACATAGAAACATAGAAAATAGGTGCAGGAGTAGGCCATTCGGCCCTTCGAGCCTGCACCGCCATTTATTATGATCATGGCTGATCATCCAACTCAGAACCCCGCCCCAGCCTTCCCTCCATACCCCCTGACCCCCGTAGCCACAAGGGCCATATCTAACTCCCGCTTAAATATAACCAATGAACTGGCCTCAACAGTTTCCTGTGGCAGAGAATTCCACAGATTCACCACTCTCTGTGTGAAGAAGTTTTTCCTAATCCCGGTCCTAAAAGGCTTCCCCTCTATCCTCAAACTGTGAGCCCTCGTTCTGGACTTCCCCAACATCGGGAACAATCTTCCTGCATCTAGCCTGTCCAATCCCTTTAGGATCTTATACGTTTCAATCAGATCCCCCCTCAATCTTCTAAATTCCAACGAGTACAAGCCCAGTTCATCCAGTCTTTCTTCATATGAAAGTCCTGCCATCCCAGGAATCAATCTGGTGAACCTTCTTTGTACTCCCTCTATGGCAAAGATGTCTTTCCTCAGATTAGGGGACCAAAACTGCACACAATACTCCAGGTGTGGTCTCATCAAGGCCTTGTACAACTGCAGTAGTACCTCCCTGCTCCTGTACTCGAATCCTCTCGCTATAAATGCCAGCATACCATTCGCCTTTTTCACCGCCTGCTGTACCTGCATGCCCACTTTCAATGACTGGTGTATAATGACACCCAGGTCTCGTTGCACCTCCCCTTTTCCTAATCAGCCACCATTCAGATAATAATCTGTTTTCCTATTTTTGCCACCAAAGTGGATATCTTCACATTTATCCACATTAAATTGCATCTGCCATGAATTTGCCCACTCACCCAACCTATCCAAGTCACCCTGCATCCTCTTAGCATCCTCCTCACTGCTAACACTGCCACCCAGCTTCGTGTCATCCGCAAACTTGGAGATGCTGCATTTAATTCCCTCATCCAAGTCATTAATATATATTGTAAACAACTGGGGTCCCAGCACTGAGCCTTGCGGTACCCCACTAGTCACCGCCTGCCATTCTGAAAAGGTCCCGTTTATTCCCACTCTTTGCTTCCTGTCTGCTAACCAATTCTCCACCCACACCAATACCTTACCCCCAATACCGTGTGCTTTAAGTTTGCACACTAATCTCCTGTGTGGGACCTTGTCAAAAGCCTTTTGAAAATCCAAATATACCACATCCACTGGTTCTCCCCTATCCACTCTACTAGTTACATCCTCAAAAAATTCTATGAGATTCGTCAGACATGATTTTCCTTTCACAAATCCGTGCTGACTTTGTCCGATCGTTTCACCGCTTTCCAAATGTGCTGTTATCACATCCTTGATAACTGACTCCAGCAGTTTCCCCACCACTGACGTTAGGCTAACCGGTCTATAATTCCCTGGTTTCTCTCTCCCTCCTTTTTTAAAAAGTGGGGTTACATTAGCCACCCTCCAATCCTCAGGAACTAGTCCAGAATCTAACGAGTTTCGAAAAATTATCACTAATGCATCCACTATTTCTTGGGCTACTTCTTTAAGCACTCTAGGATGCAGACCATCTGGCCCTGGGGATTTATCTGCCTTCAATCCCTTCAATTTACCTAACACCACTTCCCTACTAACATGTATTTCGCTCAGTTCCTCCATCTCACTGAACCCTCTGTCCCTTACTATTTCTGGAAGATTATTTATGTCCTCCTTAGTGAAGACAGAACCAAAGTAATTATTCAATTGGTCTGCCGTGTCCTTGCTCCCCATAATCAATTCACCTGTTTCTGTCTGCAGGGGACCTACATTTGTCTTTACCAGTCTTTTCCTTTTTACATATCTATAAAAGCTTTTACAGTCCGTTTTTATGTTCCCTGCCAGTTTTCTCTCATAATCTTTTTTCCCCTTCCTAATTAAGCCCTTTGTCCTCCTCTGCTGAACTCTGAATTTCTCCCAGTCCTCAGGTGAGCCACTTTCTCTGGCTAATTTGTATGCTTCTTCTTTGGAATTGATACTATCCCTAATTTCTCTTGTCAGCCACGGGTGCACTACCTTCCTTGATTTATTCTTTTGCCAAACTGGGATGAACAATTGTTGTAGTTCATCCATGCAACCTTTAAATGCCTGCCATTGCATATCCACCGTCAATCCTTTAAGTGTCATTTGCCAGTCTATCTTAGCTAATTCACGTCTCATACCTTCAAAGTTACCCCTCTTTAAGTTCAGAACCTTTGTTTCTGAATTAACTATGTCACTCTCCATCTTAATGAAGAATTCCACCATATTATGGTCACTCTTACCCAAGGGGCCTCTCACAACAAGATCGCTAATTAACCCTTCCTCATTGCTCAAAACCCAGTCCAGAATAGCCTGCTCTCTAGTTGGTTCCTCGACATGTTGGTTCAAAAAACCATCCCGCATGCATTCCAAGAAATCCTCTTCCTCAGCACCTTTACCAATTTGGTTCACCCAATCTACATGTAGATTGAAGTCACCCATTATAACTGCTGTTCCTTTATTGCACACATTTCTAATTTCCTGTTTAATACCATCTCCGACCTCACTACTACTGTTAGGTGGCCTGTACACAACTCCCACCAGCGTCTTCTGCCCCTTAGTGTTACGCAGCTCTACCCATATCGATTCACATGATAAACATGATATAGCTGCAACATTACCTCTCAGATCCTAAACTCAATCCCACGATTGATGAAGGCCAATACACCGTATGCCTTCTTAACCACAGAGTCAACCTGCGTAGCAGCTTTGAGTGTCTTATAGACTCAGACCCCAAGATCTCTCCGATCCTCCACACTGCCACCATTAATACTATATTCTGCCACCATATTTGACCTACCAAAATGAACCACCTTACATGTATCTGCCACTTCTCAGCCAAGTTTTGCACCCTATCAATGTCCCGCTGTAACCTCTGACAGCCCTCCACACTATCCACAACACCCCCAACCTTTGTGTCATCAGCAAATTTACAAACCCATCCCTCCACTTCCTCATCCAGGTCACTTATTATTACACCTTTGCAGAATCTGTCTCCCTATCTGCTCCTCGATGTACCTGTTATTATTGGGTGGTCTATAAAAAACACCCAGTAGAATTATTGACCCCTTCCTGTTTCTAACTTCCACCCATGGAGACTCTGTAGACAATCCCTCCATGTCTTCCTCCTTTTCTGCAGCCGCGACACTATCTCTGATCAGCAGTGTCATGCCCCCACCTCTTTTGCCCCCCTCATTGTCCTTTCTGAAACATCTAAAGCCTGGCACTCGAACTAACCATCATATTGAGGTGTTCAAAATTATGAGGGCTACAGGGCACCACGGTAACAGAACAGTTTGCATGATGCTATTACAGCTTCGGGAATTCCAGAGTTCAGTTCCACCACTGCCTGTAAGAAGTCCGTACATCCTCCCCGTGACGGTGTGGGTGCTCCAGTTTCCTCCCACAGTCCAAAGACATACCGGTTCGTAGGTTAATTGATCAATGTGAATTGTACTGTGATTGGGCTAGGGTTAATTCAGTGCGTTGTTGAGTGGGGGGGGGGGGCAGCTCATTGGGTCAGAAGGGCCTGTTCCTCACTGTACCTTTAAACAAAAATAAAATTAAAATAAATAAGCTAGGGTGAAGGCATGCATGCAGGCTTTGTCCACGGAGGTTGTGTGAGACTAGAACCTGGGAGTTCCCAACCTGGGGCCCACAGACCCCTTGCTGAATGGTATTGGTCCCTGACATAAAATAAGCTGGTTTAGGGTGAAAGATTAAATATTTAATGTGAATCTGAGGGGAAAATTCTTCATTCAGATGGTGGTGTGAGTGTGGAATGAGCTTCCAGCAGGAGTGGCAGATGTGAGTTGAACTGTAATGTTAAGAGAAGTTTGGAATAGGTACAAGGATGAGAGAGGTACACAGGCCTGTGGTCTTTCTGCAGGTAGATAGGACTAGGCAGAACTCCAGGCCAGCACTGACCAGATGGGCATCTACCACTCCCTGGTGTTAAAAAAAATTGGTATCTTAATCTCCTTAACTTTTCCACTCTCATCTGAAAGCGGTGCACTCTAATATCTAAAATTTCCACCCTAGGAGAAGTTTCTACCATTGACCCTATCGATACCTCTCACAATTTTATCCTTCAAATTTTCAACACATTTGTTCTTCTTTGAAGTTGCTCATAAAGCATTATCCCCATTCAGGAAGACTCGTCATTTTCCAAAGTTATAAGTACAAAGGAGGATTTTGATGTAAATGCAGCCATTTTGATTTCCTTTCTAGATGAGGATTTCTGTGCCTTGATTGTGCGTGATCACGCCCAGAACCAGAAGGGAAGCATTTGACAGCAGGGCTGTCCGCACTGATGGGAGCAGTAGATATTTTGGGTTATATTTAGAAAGGAGGAGTTCCTGCTCGGATGTGTGACAGGATAAACCTTTCAGTGGTGTAAATCAACAGCAGGAATGTTATCAAAGACATGAAAGGGAGGGAGGGAGAGAGCGGGTGAGAGAGAGAGAGAGAGAGGGGGAGGAGAGTGAGTGAGAGAGAGGGGGGAGAGGGAGGGGGGAGGGAGAGAGAGAGAGAGGGGAGAGGGAGAGTGAGAGGGAGGATGAAATGGAGAGGGGGATGAGAGATAGGGAGAAGGAAAGTAAGAGAAATAGAGATAGAGAGAGAGATAAGGGGGAGAGAGAGAAAGGAGTGAGACTGAGAAAGAGAGAGAGAGAAGGGGGAGAGAGAGACAAAGAGAGAGACAGACAGACAGACAGAGGGAGTGGAAGAGTGACAGAGAGAGCAGGGAGAGAGAGATAGAGATAGACAGAGAGAGCGAGAAGGGGAGAGATTGAGAAAGAGAGGAAAAGAAAATTGAGAAAAAATAAGAGTGCAATTGCATGCATGTGTGTATGGTATAATCTACAACAGTTAGTCTTCTCAAGGAGATGACAGAGAGAAAGAGAGGAAGAGATGACAGAGAGAGAGAGAAAAACAGAGACAGAGAGAGAGAGAAACTGGATGAATCAACCACTCACCTGCTAGTCTGAGAGCCAGCGAGTCCGCTGGAGAAGTTAAAGGCCCAATGTCTGCAAATCCATGATTCCGCTAGAGGCCCAAGAAGGCCAGTACTGAGGTTGAAGGATTGTGTATGTGGGTGGGAGTGAGGCATGGGGCTTGTCTTACCTGTTGTTGCTTTGTCGCTTTACTGTTGTTTTGCTGAACATGTTGGGATTACTGTGTTGGCACTAGTATATATGGTGACAACTGCGTGTTCCCCCCAGCACATCCTTGGGTGTTATTAATGCAAATGGCACATTTCACTGTATGTTTCGATGTACGTGTGATAAATAAGTGATTCTGAATCTCACTGCCATTGGGATATTGTAAAATGTCTACCGCCAATGAATAGCTGCTTAAAGCACAGTCATTGTTGAAATACAGGAAAAGTGCAAAGTTTAAGAACTGCTGGCCAGTTTTACAAGGCCCAGCGCCATATTTGTGGGCCCAAAGGTAAAAGAAGAACTTGAATAGGATATAGATCTCCTACAGCTGGCCATCCAGGAGAGAATTTGCTGCAAGCGAGAGAGCGTAAAACAAAAACGACGATATGCACACCAGGCTGCAAATGTTTGATGCCTGATATTGGCTGCTACGTAGCTGAACGTGAGTTGACATACATATGAATTGTTAGGTGACATTGGATCATATAGACAGGGAATCTAGAGAAACCCATCAATCCCTGAAAGTTGCCTCACAGGTAGATAGGGTAGTTGAGAAAGCTTATGGGGTGTTAGCTTTCATAAGTCAAGGGATAGAGTTTAAAAGTCGCGGGGTAATGACACAGCTCTATAAAACTCTGGTTAGGCCACACTTGGAGTATTGTGTCCAGTTCTGGTCACCTCACTATAGGAAGGATGTGGAAGCATTGGAAAGGGTACAGAGGAGATTTACCAGGATACTGCCTGGTTTAGAGAGTATGGATTATGATCAGAGATTAAGGGAGCTAGGGCTTTACTCTTCGGAGAGAATGAGGATGAGAGGAGACATGATAGAGGTATACAAGATATTAAGAGGAATAGATAGAGTGGCTAGCCAGCACCTCTTCCCCAGGGCACCACTGCTCAAAACAAGAGGACATGGCTTTAAGGTAAGGGGTGGGAAGTTCAAGGGGGATATTAGAGGAAGGTTTTCTATTCAGAGAGTGGTTGGTGCGTGGAATGCACTGCCTGAGTCAGTAGTGGAGGTAGATACACTCGTGAAGTTTAAGAGACTACTAGACAGGTATATGGAGGAATTTATGGTGGGGTGTTATATGGGAGGCAGGTTTGAGGGTTGGCACAACATTGTGGGCCGAAGGGCCTGTACTGTGCTGTACTATTCTATGTTCTATGTTCTAAATGGTGAAAGGCCTCAAAACAGAGGATGTTTCCTATGGTGGGGGAGTCTAAGACCAGAGGACACAGCCTCAGAATAGAGGGACATCCAATTTGAACAGGGATGGGGAGGAATTTCTTTAGCCAGTAAGTGGTGAATCTGTGGAATTCCTTGCCACAGGCAGTTGTGGAGGCCAAGTCACTGGGTATATTTAAGGCAGTAGTTACTAGGTTCTTTATTAGTCTGGAAATTAAGGGATATGGGAAAAGGCAGGAGATTGGGGCTGAGAGGAAATGGATCAGCCATGATGAAATGGCAGAGCAGACTCGATGGGCCAAATGGCCTAATTCTGCTCCAATATCTTATATTGTATGGTCTAAAAGCTGACTAAGCCAGCGTCCCAGCAGATGAACCAATGGACACATTATCAAGCGAAGACAAGATTCACAGCCCACTGCCCTTGACAGCTAACCAGGAAGGCACAGAGAGAGAAGCTGCCCCCTGTGGCGGTCCATGAGGGTATGCTGGCCATCTGACTGCTACCAAGCGGAATAGACATTTCATAATTTTTCTCATATTGCTTCACTTATTCCCTTCGTCTGCAGTTCCCATCTCAACAAGGGAGGGATCTACTGTATCAGATTGATTGGAAGAACGTGTCAGGTGTGTATGTGATTGGTTGACAGCACGGTGAATTGATTTTGCCCCCTACATGTGGTGGTCTCTCTCCCTTTACATGTCTGGGCTTTCAAGAGCGCATGTTTTGTGCCTTGGTGGGATGGATTTGTCGCTCCCCCACTGTAGGTTGCCCAGCGTGTACCATTAGTAACATGACTTAGTAAAACTGTTTAATCATACTCTCAAACAACAGGAATTCTGCAGATGCTGGAAATTCAAGCAACATACATCAAAGTTGCTGGTGAACGCAGCAGGCCAAGCAGCATCTATAGGAAGAGGCGCAGTCGACGTTTCAGGCCGAGACCCTTCGTCAGGACTAACTGAAGGAAGAGTGAGTAAGGGATTTGAAAGCTGGAGGGGGAGGGGGAGATGCAAAATGATAGGAGAAGACATGAGGGGGAGGGATGGAGCCGAGAGCTGGACAGGTGATAGGCAAAAGGGGATACGAGAGGATCATGGGACAGGAGGTCCGGGAAGAAAGACGGGGGGGGGGTGACCCAGAGGATGGGCAAGAGGTATATTCAGAGGGACAGAGGGAGAAAAAGGAGAGTGAGAGAAAGAATGTGTGCATAAAAATGAGTAACAGCTGGGGTACGAGGGGGAGGTGGGGCCTAGCGGAAGTTAGAGAAGTCAATGTTCATGCCATCAGGTTGGAGGCTACCCAGACGGAATATAAGGTGTTGTTCCTCCAACCTGAGTGTGGCTTCATCTTTACAGTAGAGGAGGCCGTGGATAGACATGTCAGAATGGGAATGGGATGTGGAATTATAATGTGTGGCCACTGGGAGATCCTGCTTTCTCTGGCGGACAGAGCGTAGATGTTCAGCAAATTTTAATCATACTCTGTTGACATTCTTGCCCCACGCCTATGTAATAGCCTGGATACCATGGACGTGGAGAGAATGTTTCCAATAGAAGGAGAGTAATATGTAAAAATCTCTCCATCTATGTCTTGAACTTTCTTAGTGACTAAACTTTCACAGTCCTCTTTGGTACAGAATTCCCAAGGAGCACCACCCTTTGAGTGAAGACATTGCCTCGAATTTCTGATTACACAGATGTAATCGATAGAACAGTAGGTGTTACTATTTTAGAATAAAATATTCACTCAAGAACCAAGTTTACCCCTTTCCTTTCCAGTCCCAGCCCAAAACATTAACTGTTTATTCACCCCCCCCATAGATGCTACCTGATCTACCAAGTTCCTCCAGCATTTTGTGCGTTGGTCAAGAAAATGAATCTCATGGTGACGTATACGTACTTTGAAAGTAAACTTACTTCGAACTTGATTTTCAGAATCTGCAGAATATGTTGTTCCTTCTCAGCTGCCAGCTTGTATTCCTTCCCCTCTCCCGCCCCCCACCTTCTTACTCTGGCTTCTGTCCCTTTCCTTTCCATTCGCAGTCTGAAACGTTGACTGTTTATTCCGCTCCACAGATGCTGCCTGAACTGCTGAGTTCCTCCAGCATTGTGTGTGTGTTGCTCTTTATTTTCAACATCTGCAGAATCTCCTGTGTTTATTAGGTTCAAAGTTCTAAGTACATTTATTATCGAAGTACGTATGCAGTATACAACCCTGAGATTCGTCTGCCCACAGACAGCCACGAAACAAAGGAACACCATGGAACCCATTCAAAGAAAAACATCCAGGTTCACCTTGTGAGGAAACTAGAATGGAATTGACACTACAGAGGTAGTGTGCTCACACGAGTACAAAGTTAGTCCCTGAATGGAGAACGTCTGTGCGTGCATGACTTTGTTTAACGTGGGAAGGTTAATGCACGGGCAGCCACCACACGGTCCTTGACAGGTCGGGATCAGGGTCCAGTGGTTTGAAATGCAGGACAATTGGGGACCCTTCTGCAGCCTTCCTCTACCTTCACCACCATTGCGATGTGTCATCGTCTTCCATCAGCTCCACCAATGAGGTCTTGGTTGGATCGTTCTTCGTTTCGAACTCACCGCTATGGGTGACCCTACCAGGAGCTGAGCTGCAGATGGCATCACTGTCGGGACCTCAGGAACTCACAAGCCTCGGAGAAGAATGGACACAATCTGCTGGTATCGTTAGGCGGTATTTTGTGATTGAACATGTGTGCACGATATATACGAGAGTGAACTATATGTAAGAAGTTACAGTACAACTCATTGTACAATTATAGAAATACTCATGACTGGTTGTAAAGTTAGATTATTCCTAAAATTCAGGGTCACTGAGGGTTTAGAATAGAAAGGTGCCGTTTAGATTTCAGTTTAGATAAAGGCACCATTACACTAAGCTCAGGAAATCCTGTTCTGTGTAAACATTGCTGAATGACGCTTCTCTTTATCTTCAAGCTGTTCAGAATGAAAAGATGTCACCTTCTCTCTGACTACTTTCGTTCTCCCCAGCCCCCTCTCTGCAGCTTGGGAAGGGATGGGGGCCCATCATCTTTACATGGTACAACCATGTAAGGCTGGTCTGGCTTAGGGTGGGACCTGTGGGAGATGGACAAGCTCCTGTCTTTCCCCATCACCACACACACACTCCACCTGGCAGTCGTCCACAGACACTCTCCCCCAAGTATCTACTGCACAGTGAGTCCAGCCAAGGAACTATGGCAAGTTAACCCTTCAATACAGCAATTGGTTTTATTTTTACTTAGATACAACATGGTAACAGGCCCTTCTGGCCCAATGAGCCCGTGCTGCCAAATTACACCCACATGAACAATTAACCTATTAATCAATACGTCTTTGGAATGCGGAAGGGAAGTGGAGGCACCAAAAGAAATGCACGTGGACATGGGTGAATGTACTGCCTCCTTATAGACAGTGGCTGGAACTGAACCCAGTTCAACGGGTGCTGTAATAGTGTTATACTAACCACTACATGATTGTGTTGCCCCTGGCATAGGTCTGAGTAATATCCAAAAGAAAAGTATAATTTGGAGCAATTTTTTGAAAGTTCTTTGAGCACTTTCGTTAGTATAATTGGAAACAGGGTCAAAGAGGAATAACTATCAAGCCTTAACTATATAGGCATCCGTTAGTCTCATGAGACCATGGATTTGCTCCTTGGAAGGTTTCCAGGGCGCAGGCCTGGGCAAGGTTGTATGGAAGACCGGTAGTTGCCCATGCTGCAAGTCTCCCCTCTCCACGCCACCGATATTGTCCAAGGGAAGGGCATTAGGAC